>NC_041381.1:332533141-332561556 GCF_002162155.2 Triticum dicoccoides | reverse complement strand
GGAGAAGATAATGGTGTGGACCAGGCGCCGTTCAAGAAAGTCTCGCCTTGCCGGGAAGCAAACGATAGAAAAGCTAAGTGCCAAAGTTTGAGCAATCAGTTTTAAAATTTTTAAAGTTATCTTCCTTGAACGACCGTGCTTTGTATGGAAAACCTGTGCGCGGAGGAACCAACTCGTAGCTGGTTGCGCCCTTACTTTGTTTCGAGTCCGCTCAACAATTTAAGTGTGCTGCGACTAGTTGCGACAAGGTTTCTTGTCGGTAGCGGCTCGGCCAGCAGGCTGCTGACGTTCCGCACTCAGCGCTCGCGGCTAAGGTGCCTGCGCCGGCAAGTTCCCTAAAAGCGTAGGGCAAAAACATACAAAGGAAGGGATCAAGTAAAGGAAATAACTTAGCAATCAATACCCAAAATAAAGTTATATTACAAGATAGCTTGTTGCAGCTCTTATAGATTGTTCTCGCAACATGACTAGCAGCGACAAGGAAAGGAGGAAACGGGCGGCCTAATCTACGCGACCGCCATCAACCCTCTTGACCTCATTCACCTTGTCCACAATGGGTGCGACAAGGGCCTTGAGCGCTTCCAGATCAGCATCCGCCGGCAGCTTCTTGAGGACGTTGGTGAGGTTGAGGCCTGGGTTGCGGAAGGCCACCTTCACCAACACCTTTTGCAGAACTCTTGCGCAGATCGTGTGCGACTCGTCGGCCAGCTGCTTTGGGATATTTTCCCGGAGTCGCTGGAGGGCCGTCGCCACGCCTTTGAAGAACATGGTGAGCTTGGCGCTGGGTTGGAGATTCTCGTCGGAAGGATACCCAAAATCCTCCATCCCCAGCTGCGCCAGCTCCTCGTCAATGACTGCAGCGATGTTCACGAGGCCCTCTGTCCAGAGCTCCACCGTCTCCCTAAAGGTGTTCTGGGTTTCGGCGGCCCTCGTCAGCAGCGCTTCGTTGGCCTTGATCTCCTCCTTCAAGGCCACCTCCCGCTCCTTGGCGCCGTCCAGCGTCTGGGTCAAGGTAGCCAGCTTCAACTCAAGATCAGCGTTGGAGTCCTTGGCGGCGCTCAGCTCCTTGCCCTTCTCGACGAGGCGACCCTGCAGCTCACCATGAGCGAGGGCATCCTTCTCGCGCTCACGCTTGAGCGCGGCAAGCTCTTCGCCGCTCACCTTGAGATCAGCCTCCAGCTGCGCCACCTTCGTCTCCAGCTCCTTCTTGGCGGCCTCGGCAGCTGCGGCCGCGTCCTTTGCTTCCTTGAGAGCCCCGCCAAGTGTTTGCTCGCGCGCAACAAGCTCCTCCTCGTGGCTGTCCAGATTAATCTTCCGCTGCGCCAACTCACCTTCCCGCGCAAACAGCTCCTCGGCGGCAAGCCGCTGTTGCTCTTCGGCTTCAGCCTTCTCGAGGATAAAGGCTTTCCGCGCCTCGACGAGCTGCGCCCGCTCCTCTGCAATGAACCGGAGGGCTTCCTGATTGCGGCTCCGGAGCTCCTCCGCATGCTTCTCAATATCCACTCCCGCCTGCGCGACAAGCGCTTCCCGGGATTCCACCTTGGCTTGTCGGGCACGATAGAGTGACACCAGCTTCCGCAACAGCTGCTCCTCCTCAGACTCGCCGCTGCTGCTGCTCGGCGCGTCAACCAGCGTCAGCCCAGCGGAGGCAAGCACCTCTCCATCAAAAGTTTCTCCTTCGACCGGCGCCCTGGAGCTTGACGCCCAGGGGAGCTTGATGAAGACGCCATCGCCGGCCTTGAGATAACCGCCGGGCTGGGGCTCTTTGGAGCCTGGCGCTGCGGTAGCGGCGAAGGGATCGGAGATCGGCGTAGTGCCTTGCGCTCCTGCGGCCTCAGGGTCGTCAATACGATCGCCGGACCCCTCGCCAGGCCTTGGCGGCCTCTTCGCCGGCAGGATCATCAGCGCTGGCCTCTTCTTCGGTGGCGGCGGCATCGTCAGTGTTGCCGCACGCGTTCTCCTCGCCGGTGGCCTCCGTCTCCATCGGCTCCATGGAAGATGGATCTGAAGACCGGAAGAGGGAGAAAAGTCAAGCAAATATCCAAAAAGAAAATCAGAAGAAGAACGCAAGGGAAGTTTTCAAGCAAGAAGATTACCTGTACTGGGTTCCACGGTCATGGGCTCCACCACCAAGGGGTCGCTGGTGCTGTCCCTTGCCGGAGAACTGTCCCTTGCCGGAGATTTCTCCCTCGCCGGAGAACGCTCCCTTGCCGGGGAATCCTCCCTTGGCGGTGTAGTCGAAGCAGATAGCATCTCGGGGGCGGCTTCCGGGTCCTCCTGGTGAGGCTGCTCTGCTCCTACACAAACCAACAATCAGATATCAGCAAAGAGAGAACACCCATGCGCGCCTAACAGCGGGAAGTAAACTATATACTTACGCTGGGGGCTGCGCTGGGGGCTGCTTCGGGGAGTAGTTGCTGGGTCCAACAAGGTGGTCTCGGACGCACCCTCGGTTGTCATGGTGGGTTCGTCCTCGATAACAACCACTGGGACCTTGGCTCTCTTCGCCGCTCTCTTGGCCAGAGTCCTGAAAAGGAATGAGTTCAGAGTAAAGCAAGTCAGATACAAGACAAAACAGCAAGAATTGAAGAAATACAAGTACAGCAGAGAATCTTACTCTTCTTCTTCCTCATCGGAGCTGAGTGCGAAGAGGTCGAAGTCCGGCCCACCTTCGGCGCGACGAGGCGGAGGAGTAGGTTCCCTTGGCCGCTTGGCGGGGGCAGCGGCGGTGGTCCGGGACGACCCCGCTCCAGTTGCCGCAGCGGCACGAGGCGCTCCCGCGGCAACAGTGCTTGTCGCGGTGGAGTGTGTCGCGCGGCGCGATGGCTGCTGACTCGTCTACCGCCCTGCTACGTCCCCGGCCTTGCGGAGATGCCTTCTTGGTGGAGCTGGGGGCTGTGCTGGAGGCTCCGTTTGCGGCAAGCTGCCTGGAGATGGCGGGCCGCTCGCACCCTCAGCGGGTTCGCTCGACTCGGCGTCAGGCCCGGCAAGTTCTTCCTCACCGTCAAGCCACTCTCGCTCGGCAAGGCTTGCCGCCTCTGCTGCCTCTGCCTCCTCCACGGTGAACCCAAATTCGCCCGCGGCAGCGGCTGCCGCCGCCTCTTCTGCCCTGGTGGCGATGCGCTGCATCTCCTCGTCAGTGGTGTCGCGGGTGAGGCTCTTCTGTTCATCGGCGCGGACTGCCACCTCCACTAAGCCGTCAAAGAACGCCTGCACGACGTCGTCTGCAGGCTCCTGCCAAGTGGTAACAATTCCATGCGAGTCGCACAACGGTATCATTGCACGGATGAGGTCGAGCGAGGAATTGTTGCACAGCGGAACGACGCCCTACGGCAACCTGAACCATTCGGGATGCTGAGGGTCGTGCTTGAACAGCTCCTTGAGCATCGCATCCAGCTCCAGGACAGTGAAGTTGAAGTTGAGGCCCGGGCGCAACCTCATGATGTCCGCCGGACCCCCAAACTCCCAGGCGGGTCTCCTCCTCTCTTGCAGGGAGGCGATGCGGCGGCGAAGAAAGTCTGCGCCTACAGCGCCTACAGTAAGCCCGGCAAGCCTGAGGCGCAGGATCCGGGTGACGGCAAGCTTCAACCTGTCGTCTTCCGGCGCCAAGCTGCTCCAATCGTTGCCGCGCACTGCTGGGGCTTGGCGCTGGGCGGTGAATGGCTACGGGTTCTCCTCGACGATCCAGCACCAGTCCGCTCTCCACTCCTCCCATTTGCTGCGGAGCTCCCCCTCCAGATAAGCTTCCTCCTTGCCGGCCCTCGAGATCCAGGCGATCCCTCCGGATAGAGGCTCTCCTCTCTCAACTCTGGGCATAAAGAAGTGGCGGAAAAGGGCTACGTTTGGGTGGACTCCGACAAAGTTTTCGCAGAGATGTGCGAAAACTGCCATGGTCAGAACGGCATTGGGGGTGAAGTCAAGGAGATGGAACCCGTAGGTGTTCATGATATCGCAGAAGAATTCAGAGAAGGGCGGGCAGAGCCCGCAGTAGAAGAATAGTGCGAAGAAGGGGTATCCGTTTGGAGCACGTTTCGAAGCGGCGGCGGAGAGTACCTTCGTGCGCGGATGCGCTCGCATCTCCGTCGACCAGAAGAGGTAGTACCACTCCCTCAGCTCCTTCGCGACGATCTCGGGGGGGAAGGTTGCCCGCTCCTTACGCAGCGCCTCGAGCCGCAGCGCCTCGGCCGACTTCACGCCCTTCCCGGCTTTTGGAGCCATGGCGGAGGTAGTGGGGGAGATCGAGGGCGTTGGTGGCGACGGCGGCGATGGGGGGCGGAGCGCTGCTCTCTTTCGGCTTTGGAAGAAGGGGGGAGCGACGGAGATTTCTGAGATTGGGGAAGCAACTGGCGAGATGGGGGAACTGCCCCTGTTTCCCCTGCTTATAAAGGGGGAGGAGGCGAATGTTACGCTTTTTCCGAATAAAGAACCACCCACGATCTCTCCCACGATGCCGCATACGATGCGTGCCGTTAAGGGAGAGCGTGGTGGATACGGAGTGAGATACAGTGTGGCCCAGGCCGCGCGTGCCCGTGCCCTGTTTTGGGCCTGGCCCAACAGCGCTCGGCACCGCATATGGCCCAGGCCCGGGGGCTCCTGTCGGTGTACTAGAGTAGGGGTACCTTAGTATCTCGAACTTGTGCACGGGCAGTCGCAGCGCCCCGCGGCAAGGCTTGCCGGGTGACTGCCAAGGTCCTCCGTGGTTCCTGTGGAGCCATTCAAGAACAAAGTGTTTAAGCCAAAAAGACAAGGCCCCGGCAAGAGGAGCTTGCCGGGAAGGCCAAGACCCCAGCAAGAGGAGCTTGCCGGGAAGGCCAACCAAGGCATTTCAAGGAACTTGCCGTGACGCGCCTCGCGTCCCGGCAAGGCCTGGTGAGCGACAAGCTTCCGGACGCGACAAGACAACGGCCGCAGCAAGGCGCTTGCCGTGGCAGGCTACCTCTCTGTACCTACGCTCCAGCACATCCACCAACATGTCGCCCTGGGACCATTCCAGGCGCGCGTGGCAAGAGGCTGTGCAGCCAAGCGGTGCGAGGTGGCAAGCGACGCTGACAAGATTACCATCGTGGCAAGCGGTGGCGCCCCTAACAGTCACTTTTCTGCACTGTTTGGGCAACACAGACGGGCATTTAATGCCTTTGTCCCCTGCCGTCAGGGTTAGGTAGGATGCACTGTACAAGTAGGTGTACCAACTGCACCTCTTTTCCATTTTTACCCTTGCATGCGTTGCCACCTGTCGGTGACCCCTTGAGCATATAAAAGGAGGACCATGCGCAACGTAGAAAGGGGGGAAACCAGAAAACACTCACCCTCGGTCTCGCAGCTAGTGGGTACTGTAGCGTTCATCGCTCTCGAGCAAGAACACAATACAATCCGACAAGCAGTAGTAGGAGTATTATCTCTCCGGAGAGCTCCGAAGCTGGGTAAAACCGCTCGCGTGCTTCGCCTCGATCCGCTCTTCGTGCGACCTCCACCCCCCGCCGGACCGAAAAGGGCCCTGCCCCACAGGTGTTCGTTCCCACGACACATATGATGTAACTCTTTTTGCAGTGTGTTTTTTGGGATCCGATGAACTTTGAGTTTATGATCAGATCTATGTTTTTATCCATGAAAGTTATTTGAGTCTTCTTTTGATCTCTTATATGCATGATTCATTATAGCCTCGTATTTCTTCTCTGATATTTGGGTTTTGTTTTGCCAACTTGATCTATTTATCTTGCAATGGGAAGAGGTGCTTTGCAATCGGTTCGATCTTACGGTGCTTGATCCCAGTGACAGAAGGGGAACCGACATGTATGCATCGTTGCTATTAAGGATAACAAGATGGGGTCTATTTCTACATAAATAGATCTTGTCTACATCATGTCATCGTGAAAGTGCAACTAATCCCTGGGTGGTTTTGGTAATTCATAACAACATATAGCTCATTGAATTAATACTCTGTCAAGATCAATATTTCAAAAAGTTCAATGATTGGTATGGCATGGACTAGAGATGTGGACCCCTCAAAATTCTAAGGACACATATTGGCAAAAGCTCAAGACTACATTTTCATTTTAATGATCCAAGATCACATTGAGTCTATAGGAAAGCCAATACTATTAAAAGGGGATGAGGTGTTGCTTAATGTCTTGCTTGCTCAAAATACCTAGTGATATGCTCCAAAATCCCTCAACCACTTTCTCACTTCCACATATGTCCTAAACCTAAAGTCAAACTCGGCCCCACTGATTTGATTCATCCGGCGCCACCGAGTTCACTTGACATAGCCACTGCGAGAAACTCTAATCAGTTCGGTCTCACCGAGATGGTCTTGCAAACTCTCTGTAACCTATTGCAGTTATTTCGGTCTCACAGAGATACGCAGTCGGTCCCACCGAGTCTGCTTAACCAAGTCTCTGTTTGCTTATTGCTGAAACCGGTCTCACCGAGTTCACACAATCTATCACCAAGATGAGGTTTTGCCCTAACCCTAGCACATCGGTCTCACCAAGTCAACCTTGTCGGTCCCACCGAAATGCCTAACATTAACATTTTTAACCAAGTTGGTCTGACCGAATTGAACCATTCGGTCCCACCGAGTTTGGGAATTTGTGTGTAACAGTTAGATTTTGTGTGGAGGCTATATATACCCCTCGACCCCCTTCTCCATTAGTGAGAGAGCCATCAAAACATGCCTACACTTCCACTACTCATTTTCTGAGAGAGAACCACCTACTCATGTGTTGAGACCAAGGCATTGCAATCCAACCACAATAATCTTGATCTCTAGCCTTCCCAAGTTGCTTTCCACTCAAATCATCTTTCCACCATAGCCAAATCTGTGAGAGAGAGTTGAGTGTTGGGGAGACTATCATTTGAAGTACAAGAGCAAGGAGTTCATCATCAACACACCATCTATTACCTTTTGGAGAGGGTGTCTCCTAGATTGGTTAGGTGTCACTTGGGAGCCTCCGTCAAGATTGTGGAGTTGAACCAAGGAGTTTGTAAGGGCAAGGAGATCGCCTACTTCGTGAAGATCTACCCTAGTGAGGCAAGTCCTTCGTGGGCGATGGCCATGGTGGGATAGACAAGGTTGCTTCTTCATGGACCCTTCATGGGTGGAGACCTCCGTGGACTCGCACAGCCGTTACTCTTAGTGGGTTGAAGTCTCCATCAACGTGGATGTACGATAGCACCACCTATCGGAACCACGGCAAAAATCTCTGTGTCTACATTGCATTTGCTCCCTCCAAACTCCTCCCCTTTACGTTCATATGCAATGATTTACATTCCACTATTATCCTCTTAGAATTGCATGTGTAGGTTGATTGCTTGACTTGTGCTAAGTTGCTAAAATCTGCCAATACTTAAAATTGGGAAAAGGCTAGATTTTTATTTGGTCAAGTAGTCTAGTCACCCCCCTCTAGACATATTTTTGATCCTACACATCGTTCTTATTGCATTACTCCATTTTCCATGAACTTAATACACTAGATGCATGCTGGATAGCGGTTGATGTGCGGAGTAATAGTAGTAGATGCAGGCAGGAGTCGGTCTACTAATCTTGGACGTGATGCATATATAAGGATCATTGTCTGGATATCATCATGAGTATTTGAAGTTCTATCAATTGCCCAACAGTAATTTGTTATTCCACTGTTTGCTATTTTCTCGAGAGAAGCCACTAGTGAAACATACGGCCCCCAGGTCTCTTCTTTAATATATTTGCCTTCGCGATCTATTTTTATTTGATTTTATTTTCAGTTCTATTAAACCAAAAATACAAAAATACCTTGCTGCAATTTTTAGTAATTTATTTTATCTCGCGTTCCTGCAAGATCTATTTATCCAATTTCCTACAATTTTATCTATCTTTTTACCCGTGAGGGATTGACAACCCCTCTCTTATGTCGGGTTGCAAGTATTTTTTCTTTGTGTGCAGGAGTTGTTTACGTGGTGTTGCGTGGTTCTCCTACTGGTTCGATAACCTTGGTCTCATCACTAAGGAAAATACCTACCGTTGCTATGCTGCATCATCCTTTCCTCTTTGGGGAAATACCAACGTAGTTCAAGCAAACATCAAAAGGAATTTCTAGCGCCGTTACCGGGGAGGATCAAGTCAAGATAGTCTCCCGACAACTCGCCAATTTCTGGCACTGTTGCCGGGGAGACCACAACAACCAGGTTCCTAATCACAAACCTCATCTCCTTGCTATTTACATTATTTCCCATTTTCCTCTCGTTTTCCTCTCCCCCACTTCACAAAAAATTTCCGTTTTATTCGCCCTCTTTTTCGTTCGCCGTTTTCTTGTTATCTATTTTTTTGAGTGCAATCTTGTTGTGTAGTCACCATGACTCAAGAGAACACCAAGTTGTATGATTTCTCAAATACCAACAACAATGATTTTATTAGCACTCCAATTGCTCCTCTTTCCACTATTGCGATGTCTTGTGATATTAATACTGCTTTGCTGAATCTTGTTATGAAAGATCAATTTTCCGGTACTCCTAATGAGGACGCGCGTCCCATCTTAACACATTCGTGGAATTATGCGATATGCAAAAGAAATAAGATGTGGACAATGATGTTGTGAAGTTGAAATTATTTCCGTTTTCTTTGCGAGTCCGCACAAAAATTTGGTTTTGTTCGTTGCCTCGCAATAGCATCGATTCTTGGAATAAGTGCAAGGATGCTTTTATTACTAAGTATTTTCTGCCCACAAAAATAATTTCCTTTAGAAGCCAGATCATGAATTTCAAGCAAATTGAACATGAGCATGTTGTACAATCTTGGGAAAAAATGAAATTGATGCTAAGGAATTGCCCAACTCATGGGTTAAATCTTTGGATGATCATACAAAATTTTTATGCGGGGTTGAATTTTGTTTCTCGTAATCTTTTTTATTCCGCCGCAGGTGGGGAGTACTTTTATGGAAATTACTTTTGGTGAAGCTACTAAATTGCTAGACAATATTATGGCAAATTACTCACAATGGCATACCGAAAGAGCGCCTACTAGTAAAAAAAGTCAATTCGGTAGAAGAAGTAAATTCTTTGAGTGAAAAGGTTGATGCTCTTATGAAGTTGGTTGCTAATAAAAGTGCTCCTATTGATTTTAATGATGTTCCTTTGTCTACTTTGATTGAGCAAAATAGTGATGCCATAGATGTGAATTTTATCTCGCAAAACAATTTCAATAACAATGCCTATAGAGGTAATTTTAATCCTAGGACTTTTCCTAGTAATTCCTCTAATAACTATGGTAATTCCTATGGTAATCATTCTTATGATAATAGGAACACCTCTGATCTTGAGAATAATATTGAAGAATTTATCAATACTCAAAAAGTTTTCAATGCTACAATAGAAGAAAAGCTGAATAAAGTTGATGATATGTCTAGAAGTATTGATAGGATTTCTCATGATGTAGAAACTCTCAAGATGAAAAATTTTGTGCCTAAGGTTGAAGAATCAATTAAAGCTCTTTATCTTTCTATGGATGAAAGTAAGAAAATAATCGCTGTGCTTAGAGCTAAAAGATAATTTTTAGAAAAAGCATTTTCTAGTGATTGCTTTCATAAAAGTGATGAAGATCTTAAAATGATTGGTGTTTCCTCTATTGACTCTTTGTTTAGTAAAATTAGGATTGATGAAAAAGGGACTGGAGAAGAGTAAAATTTAGCTAGAAGGTGTCCCAATAGTTTGGAGGGTGAAAATCTTATTGAGAAAAGTTATAGAAGTGGGTTTGAAGAGGTCAAAACTTTAACTAGTGATGTGCCCACTATTTTGGATTACAAAGACTTTAATTATGATAGTTACTATTTGGTTGATTGTATTTCTTTGTTGCAATCCATGATAAATTCACCCCGTGCTTGTGAACAAAATAAAGCTTTTACTAAACATATTGTTGATGCTATGATAAAAGCTTTTGAAGAAAAGTTGGAGTTACAAGTTTCAATTCCTTAAAAAATACATGATGAATGGGAACCTACCATCAAAGTCAAGATTAAAAATTATGAGTTGTTTGCTTTATGTGACTTGGGTGCTAGTGTTTCTCAAATTCCGAAATCTTTATGTGATGTGCTTGGTCTTACCGATATTGAAGAATGCTCTTTAATTTGCACTTGGTGGATTCTACTATTAAAAATCCTATGGGAATAATTAATGATGTTCTTATTATTGCAAATAAGAATTATGTTCCCATAGATTTTATTGTTCTTGATATTGATTGCAATCCGTCTTGTCCAATTATACTTGGTAGACCGTTTTTACGTACTATTTGTGCCGTGATTGATATGAAAGAAGGTAATATTAAATTTCAATTTCCACTAAGGAAGGTTATGAAGCACTTCCCTAGAACAAGAATTAGGCCACAATATGAATCAATCATGAGGGCATCGTATGGATCTAGAACTAAAGATGACAACACTTAGGTCCTTCGCATTATGCCTAGCTAGGGGCGTAAAACGATAACGCTCGTTGGGAGGCAACCCAACTTGTATCTTTTTGAATTTTGGTTTTCTTGCTGTTTTCAATAAAATACCCAATTATGCCTCTAATTAGATGTGTTTTTTGAGTTTAAATTAGTGTTTGTGCCAAGCAAGGCCTTTGGGATGATTTGGGTGAGAGTTGATTTGATCTTGCTGAAAAACAAAAACTTTTGCGCTCACGAAAATAATTCCTATTTCTAACGGAAGAGTGCTTTTGAGTTGATTCTTTTCGAAGAAGTTTAATAAAAAAATTGTCCATGTTGTCATAATGTTTCAGAATTTTTGGAGTTACAGAAGTATTCGTAGTTTCTAGATTGCTACAAACTGTTCTTTTTTTGACAGATTCTGTTTTCTTTGCGTTGTGTGCTTGTTTTGATGATTCTATGGTTTTCTTTGAAGAGTTTTTGCCATAGAAAAGTTGGAATGAAATAGATGTAATGCAAAAATAAAATATTAATGGGTTTGCAACATTACTTATAGTAGTGGTTTGCTTTCTTATACTAACAGATCTCATGAAGGTTTTGTTGCGTTTTGTGTGATTGAAGTTTTCAAGTTTTGGGTGAGATTACAATGGATGGATGAATAAGGATTAGCAAAAGTCTAAGATTGGGGATGCCCGAGGCAGCCCAAGATAATATTCAATAAGTTGCAAGCAACTAAGCTTGGGGATGCCCCTGAGTGGCATCCCCTCTTTCTTCTAACAACCATCGGTATTTTACATGGAGCTATATTTTTATTTGTCACATATTATGAGTTTTGCCTAGAGCGTCTTGTATGATATGAGTCTTTGCTTGTTTTGCTTTGTGTTTTAAGTCTTGAATCCTTGCTGGACACACCTTTTTGAGAGATCCAAAAATTATTCTATGCTTGCTCCTATGCTTCACTTAAATTTTTAGAGCCATGGAATTGCTCTAGTGCTTCACTTATATCTTTTTGAGTATGGTGTGCTTTGTTATTTTTGAAGAAATGCTCTCATTCACTTAGACTTAATTGGGTGTTAGTAAACTTTTGAATAAACTCTCTCTTGCTTCACTTAAATTATTTTGAGAGAAAGAAATATTATGATCATGTTCTCCACTTCAATTTGTTTGAGCTTATTAAAAGCAACATATGAAATTAGTCCCAAAGTGATAGATATCCAAGGAGGATATAATAAAAACTTTCATGAAGATCATTGGACAAAATAAACTTGGTTCTTTGTAATAGTTTTGAGATATGATGATATGATATGTGAGTCATGTTGATGAGTAATTATGCTTTAGTAAGAATATTGGTGTTAAGGTTTGTGATTCCCTATGCAAGCACGAAAGTCAATAGTTATGCAATGAAATTACATCCTACTTGTGGTGCATTATTTGGTGTTAATTATGCTTAATGCTCTCTTACGAGATTTTTCATTTCTTCGTTGGACACTTCTCAATATTTTTGCTAGCCTTCATTTGCACTAAGTATGGTCACTACTTGTGCATCCAAAACCCTTTAAACCAGTTTTGCCATATGAGTCTACTATACCTATGTCTATGTGGTATTTCCGTGCCATTCTAAGCAAATTTGCATGTGCCATCTCTAATTTACAAAATACATTTCTCTTTTGTGTGCCCGTACCGCTCGCGAGGTGGTGAGGGGTGGCCGATATTTTCCATGCTAGATGTGTTATTCTCACGATGAGCGTTTATTGACTTGTCATTGCACGAGAGTACGACAAGGGTATTAGGGATGCCCAGTCCCAAAATGAAAATTGAATTTACTTTATGTTGTCAAATAATAAATTCCTTGGAAAGTGTTGGTATGGAGGGCACCCGTGGATACATTTAGCCATGGAAAGTGAAAGTATGGTGGAAAAAGGAATAAACTTTATTTTCTGTTTGGGAACTGCCTATGATATATCTAGCATGGAAAGTGTTGGGAACTCTAAGTTGTTTTTGTTGGTGGGAAAATTATGCCTCCCAAAATGTTTTTATCTCTCAATTTTCGCTTTGAGCTCTAGCACCTCTACAAATCCCTACTTCCCTCTGCGAAGGGCCTTTCTTTTACTTTATGCAATTTTTATTTTTTACCCGAGTCTCCATCTTATCTTATAAAGCACCAACTAAGGGGCACTATGATCGTACTTGAGCACTGGGTATAGCTAGTATTCGAGTGTGTTTCATGAATGAATCAATGATTGAGCATAATGGGATAGAGATAACTTGCTTTAGCATTGATATTTGGAAAGACATAGTTGCTTGTTGATATGCTTGAGTATTAAAGTGTCGCGGGAAACCACGACCATTGATACGTCTCCAACGTATCTATAATTTTTGATTGCTCCATGCTACTTTATCTACTGTTTTGGACTATATTGGTCTTTATTTTCCACTTTTATATTACTTTTGGGACTAACCTATTAACCGGAGACCCAGCCCAGAATTGCTGTTTTTTGCCTTTTTCAGTATTTCGAAGAAACGGAATATCAAACGGAGTCCAAACGGAATGAAACCTTCGGGATCGTGATTTTCCAACCGAACGTGATCCAGGAGACTTGGACCCTACTCCAAGAAGCCTCTGAGGAGGTCACGAGGGTGGAGGGCGCCCCCCCGGGTGCGCCCCCTACCTCGTGGGCCCCTTGGAGCTCCACCGACGTACTCCTTCCTCCTATATATACCTACGTATCCCCAAACGATCAGAACAGGAGCCAAAAACCTAATTCCACCGCTGCAACCTTCTGTATCCACGAGATCCCATCTTGGGGCCTGTTCCGGAGCTCCGCCGGAGGGGGCATCCACCATGGAGGGCTTCTACATCATCACCATAGCCCCTCCGATGAAGTGTGAGTAGTTTACTTCAGACCTTCGGGTCCATAGCTAGTAGTTAGATGGCTTCTTCTCTCTTTTTGGATCTCAATACAATGTTCTCCCCCTCTCTCGTGGAGATCTATTCGATGTAATCTTCTTTTTACGGTGTGTTTGTTGAGACCGATGAATTGTGGGTTTATGATCCAGTATTATCTATGGAAAATATTTGATTCTTCTCTGAATTCTTTTATGTATGATTGAGTTATCTTTGCAAGTCTCTTCGAATTATCTTTTTGGTTTGGCCAACTAGATTGGTAGTTATTGCAATGGGAGAAGTGCTTAGCTTTGGGTTCAATCTTGCGGTGTCCTTACTCAGTGACAGAAAGAGTTGCAAGGCACGTATTGTATTGTTGCCATCGAGGATAACAAGATGGGATTTTTATCATATTGCATGAATTTATCCCTCTACATCATGTCATCTTGCTTGTGGCGTTACTCTGTTTTTACTTAATACTCTAGATGCATGCTGGATAGCGGTCGATGAGTGGAGTAATAGTAGTAGATGCAGAATCGTTTCGATCTACTTGTTTTGGACGTGATGCCTATATACATGATCATTGCCTAGATATACTCATAACTATGCTCAATTCTGTCAATTGCTCAACAGTAATTTGTTCACCCACCGTAGAATACTTATGCTCTTGAGAGAAGCCACTAGTGAAATCTATGGCCCCCGGGTCTATTCTCATCATATCAATCTATATCACTTTATTTACTTGCTTTGTTTTTTACTTTGCCTTTACTTTTTACTTTGCATCTATCTATCAAAAATACCAAAATATTATCTCTATCAGATCTCACTCTCGTAAGTGACCGTGAAGGGATTGACAACCCCGTTTTGTGTAGGTACGAGGGACTTGTGCATGGTCTCCTACTGGATTGATACCTTGGTTCTCAAAAACCGAGGGAAATACTTACACTACTTTACTGCATCATCCTCTCCTCTTCAGGGAAATCCAACGCAGTGCTCAAGAGGTAGCAGCCACCTATGGGGCTAGGGCGGCCCTGTGCTGGTTCGGCAAGGGGGAGTCACGTTGCACAAAGAGCAGATCAACGCAAGGCAGCACAATAGGGATTACACATGCATTTTTACCTAGGGTTGGGCCGCCGCGAGACGTAAAACCCTACTCCTGCTTTGGTGGATTGATGGAAAAAAGGTAGTGGTGGTGCGTAGTACACTTGCCCGCCAGGGGTTGCTTCGGGGCGGCAGTGACTACGCGTGTATGGGGGTGCAAGTGACCTAAACTTCTAACCCCCTGAATCATTGCCATGGGCCTCCTTCTATAGATCAAGGGGTTACCATAGTGGCAAATTAGTCATTAGACACTGATATGATAGCAAATAGTGCTATCATACCTAACTCTACAGGCTGACAGCATGCATTTAATGCGCCGCTTAGTGTCACATCGTTAGCTGACCGACAAGGCTTTTCGGGCTAATTCGCCAGCTCCACGCCTGCTCGCTTGACACATTTCTGGACGAGTGTCATTTGTGGGTTCACTTGGTAGGAAGTGGCCACCATGTGGCGAATGGTTGCCACTTAATCATCCTGCATCTTAACACCGCACCGATCCATGACGTGGGTTGTGGTGGAGCAGTTGGTGGGGTGATTTGGTCTCCGTGTGTCCTGCCAGGCCCTGCCGGGACGCCTTGGTCATCTTCTTCTGGGGTGGCCTCATGATACGTCCATTTTGCATCATGCTTTTATATCAATATTTAGTGCATTATGGGCTGTTATTACACATTATATCTCAATACTTATGGTTATTCTCTCTTATTTTACAAGGTTTACCATGAAGAGGGGGAATGCCGGTAGCTGGAATTCTGGCTGGAAAAGGAGCAAACATTGGAAACCTATTCTGCACTGCTCCAAAAATCCTGAAACTCCACGAAACATGTTTTTTGAATTAATAAGAATTATTGAGTGAAAGAAATACATCAGGGGCCCACACCTTGGCCAGGAGGGTGGGGGGCGCGCCCCCCTACTGGGCGCGCCCCCTGTCTCCTGGCCCCCCTGGTGGGCCCCCGGTGTCCATCTTCTGCTATATGAGAGCTTTTACCCTGGAAAAAATCGTGGGCAAGCTTACGGGACGAAACTCCGCCGCCACGAGGCAGAATCTTGGCGGAACCAATCCAGGGCTCCGGCGGAGCTGTTCTGCTAGGGACACTTCCCTCCGGGAGGGGCAAATCATCACCAACGTCATCACCAACGATCCTCTCATCAGGAGGGGGTCAATCTCCATCAACATCTTCACCAACACCATCTCCTCTCAAAACGCTAGTTCATCTCTTGTATCCAATCTTGTATCAAGACCACAAATTGGTACGTGTGGGTTGCTAGTAGTGTTGATTACTCCTTGTAGTTGATGCTAATTGGTTTACTTGGTGGAAGATCATATGTTCAGATCCTTAATGTATATTATTACTCCCGTGATTATGAACATGAATATGCTTTGTGAGTAGTTACGTTTGTTCCTGAGGACATAGGTGAAGTCTTGCTATTAGTAGTCATGTGAATTTGGTATTCGTTTGATATTTTAATGAGATTTATGTTGTCTTTTCCTCTAGTGGTGTTATGTGAATGTCGACTACATGACACTTCACCCTTATTTGGGCCTAGAGGAAGGCATAGGGAAGTAATAAGTAGATGATGGGTTGCTAGAGTGACAGAAGCCTAAACCCTAGTTTATGCGTTGCTTCGTTAGGGGCTGATTTGGATCCATATGTTTAATGCTGTGGTTAGGTTTACCTTAATACTTCTTTTGTAGTTGCGGATGCTTGCAATAGGGGTTAATAATAAGTGGGATGCTTGTCCAAGTAAGGTCAATACCCAAGAACCGGTCCACCCACATATCAAATTATCAAAGTACCGAATGCGAATCATATGAACGTGATGAAAACTAGCTTGACGATAATTCCCATGTGTCCTCGGGAGATCCTTTCTCATTATAAGAAATTGTACAGGCTTATCCTTTGCTACATAAAGGATTGGGCCACCTTTCTGCACTTTATTTACTTTATTTACTTGTTACTTGTTACTATTTATCTTATCACAAAACTATCTATCACCTACAATTTCAGTGCTTGCAGAGAAAACCTTACTGAAAACCGCTTATCATTTCCTTCTGCTCCTCGTTGGGCTCGACACTCTTACTTATCGAAAGGACTAGATAGATCCCCTACACTTGTGGGTCATCAAGAATCTTTTCTGGCGCTGTTGCCGGGGAGTGTAGCGCTTTTGGTGAGTGGAACTTGGTAAGGAAACATTTATATAGTGTGCTGAAATTTTCTGTTACTTGTCACTATGGAAACTAAACCTTTGAGGGGCTTGTTCGGGGTATCTTCACCCCGACCAGAAGAGCAAAGAGTTGCTCCTCAACCTACTGAACTTTTTGAAAATATTTACTTTGAGATTCCTTCGGGTATGATAGAGAAACTGCTAGCTAATCCATTTGCAGGAGATGGAACATTGCATCCCGATTTACACCTTATCTTTGTTGATGAAGTCTGTGGATTATTTAAGCTTGCAGGTATTCCCGATGATGTTGTCAAAAGGAAGGTCTTCCCTTTATTTTTAAAGGGAGATGTATTTACATGGTAGGCTATGTGATGATACGAAATCTTGGAATTATAAGCGATTGAAGTTGGAATTTCACCAGAAGTTCTATCCTATGCATCTTGTTCATCGTGACCGTAATTACATATATAATTTCTGGCCTCGCGAAGGAGAAAGCATCGCTCAAGCTTGGGGGAGGCTTAAGTCAATGTTACATTCATGCCCCAATCATGAGCTCTCCCGGGAAATGATTATTCAAAATTCTTATGCTCGGCTTTCTCTTAATGATCGCAACCTGCTCGATACTTCCTGTGCTAGTTCTTATATGCTGAAGACTATTGATTTCAAATGGGACTTATTGGAAAGAATTAAACGCAACTCTGAAGATTGGGGTTCCGACGATGGTAAGGAATCAGGTATGACACCTAAGTCCGATTGTGTTAAATCTTTTATGGATACCGATGCTTTTCGTGGATTTAGCACTAAGTATGGACTTGACTCTGAGATAGTAGCTTCTTTCTGTGAATCTTTTGCTACTCACGTTGATCTCCCTAAAGAAAAGTGGTTTAAATATAATCCTCCCGTTGAATTGAAAGTAGTTGCACCTATTACAGTTGAAGAAAAGACTGTCACCTATATTGATCCTATTGTTCCTACTACTTATGTTGAGAAACCTCCTTTTCCTGTTAGGATAAAGGATCATGCTAAAACTTCGACTGTTGTTCGTAAGAGTAATACTAGGACTTATACACCTCCTGAGCAAATCAATGTTGAACCTAGTATTGCTATGGTTAAAGATCTCTTGGATGATGATTTAGGTGGGCATGTTATTTATTTCTGTGATGAGACTGCTAATATTGCTAGACCAGATACTAAGATACATAGACCTGTCGTAGGCATGCCTGTTATTTCTGTTAAAATAGGAGATCATTGTTGTCATGGTTTATGTGATATGGCTGCCAGTGCTAGTGCGATACCCTATGATCTATATAAAGAAATTATGCACGACATTGCACCCGTTGAATTAGAAGACATTGATGTTACCATTAAGCTTGCTAATAGGGATACCATTAAACCAGTTGGGATTGTTAGAGATGTTGAAGTCTTGTGTGGGAAGGTTAAATATCTTGCTGATTTTCTTGTTCTTGGTTCCCCACAAGATGATTTTTGTCCCAATATTTTTGGTAGACCCTTCTTGAATACAGCTAGTGCTAAGATTGATTGTGAAAAAGATACTATCACCGTTGGCATAGATGGTATGTCTCATGAGTTTAATTTTGCTAAGTTTCATAGACAACCTTGTGATAGGGAACCATCTAGTAAGGATGAGATTATAGGTCTTGCTTCCATTGCTGTGCCTCCTACTGACCCGTTAGAACAATATTTGCTAGACCATGAAAACGATATGTTTATGAAGGAAAGAAGGGAAATAGATGAAGTGTTCCTTAAACAGGAACTTGTGCTAAAATATAACCTTCCTGTTGAAATTCTTGGGAACCCCCCTCCACCCAAGGGTGATCCCGTGTTTGAACTCAAACCATTACCTGCTAATCTTAAGTATGCTTATCTTGATGAAAAGAAAATATATCCTGTTATTATTAGTGCTAACCTTTCAGAGCAAGAAGAAGAAAGATTATTGAAAACTCTGAAGAAGCACCGAGCAGCTATTGCATATACTATGGATGATCTTAAGGGCGTTAGTCCCACGTTATGCCAGCACAAAATTAATTTGGAGGACAATGCCAAACCAGTTAGAGATCCTCAACGACGACTGAATCCCAAAATGAAAGAAGTGGTAAGAAATGAGATACTAAAACTCCTTGAGGCAGGTATAATTTATCCCGTTGCTGATAGTGATTGGGTAAGCCCTGTCCATTGTGTTCCTAAAAAGGGAGGTATTACCGTTGTTCCTAATGATAAAGATGAATTGATCCCGCAAAGAATTATTACAGGTTATAGGATGGTAATTGATTTCCATAAATTAAATAAGGCTACTAAGAAAGATCATTACCCTTTACCTTTTATTGACCAAATGCTAGGAAGATTATCCAAACACACTCATTCTGCTTTCTATATGGTTATTCTGGTTTCTCTCAAATACCTATGTCAGCAGGGGATCAATCTAAAACTACTTTTACTTGCCCTTTTGGTACTTTTGCTTATAGACGTATGCCTTTTGGTTTATGTAATGCACCTGCTACCTTTCGAAGATGCATGATGGCTATATTCTGTGATTTTTGTGAAAAGATTTGTGAGGTATTCATGGATGACTTCTCCATCTATGGATCCTCTTTTGATGAATGTTTGAGCAACCTTGATCGAGTTTTGCAGAGATGCGAAGACACTAGTCTCGTCCTGAATTGGGAAAAGTGTCACTTTATGGTTAATGAAGGCATTGTCTTGGGACATAAGATTTCTGATAGAGGTATTGAAGTTGATAAAGCTAAAGTTGATGCTATTGAAAAGATGCCATGTCCCAAGGACATAAAAGGTATGAGAAGTTTCCTTGGTCACACCGGTTTTTATAGGAGGTTCATTAAGGACTTTTCTAAAATCTCTAGGCCTCTGACTAATTTATTGCAAAAAGATATTCCTTTTGTCTTTGATAATGATTGTGTAGAAGCATTTGAGATACTTAAGAAAGCTTTGATCACTGCACCTATTGTTCAACCACCTGATTGGAATTTACCTTTTGAAATTATGCGTGATGCTAGTGATTATGCTGTAGGTGCTGTTCTAGGGCAAAGAGTCGATAAGAAATTGAATGTTATCCAGTACACTAGTAAGACTCTTGATACTGCCTAGAGAAATTATGCTACTACTGAAAAAGAGTTCTTAGCAGTTGTGTTTGCATGTGATAAGTTTAGACCTTATATTATTGATTCCAAAGTTACTATTCACACTGATCATGCTGCTATTAAATATCTTATGGAAAAGAAAGATGCTAAGCCTAGACTCATTAGATGGGTTCTCTTGCTCCAAGAATTTGATTTGCATATTATTGATAGAAAGGGAGCTGAGAACCCCGTTGTAGACAACTTGTCTAGGTTAGAGAATGTTCTTGATGACCCACTGCCTATTGATGATAGCTTTCCTGATGAACAATTAGCGGTCATTAATGCTTCTCGTACTGCTTCTTGGTATGCTGATTATGCTAATTACATTGTTGCTAAATTTATACCTCCTAGTTTCACATACCAGCAAAAGAAAAAGTTCTTTTATGATTTAAGACATTACTTCTGGGATGACCCACACCTTTATAAAGGAGTAGATGGTGTTATTAGACGTTGTGTGCCTGAGCATGAATAGGAACAGATCCTATGCAAGTGTCACTCTGAATCTTATGGAGGACACCATGCTGGAGATAGAACTGCACACAAGGTACTACAATCTGGTTTTTATTGGCCTGCTCTCTTCAAAGTGCTCGTAAGTTTGTCTTATCTTGTGATGAATGCCAAAGAATAGGTAACATTTGTAGACGTCAAGAAATGCCTATGAATTACTCTCTTGTTATTGAACCGTTTGATGTTTGGGGCTTTGATTATATGGGACCTTTTCCTGCCTCTAATGGTTATACACATATTTTAGTTGCTGTTGATTACGTTACTAAGTGGATAGAAGCTATTCTAACTAGTAGTGCTGATCATAACACTTCTATTAAAATGCTTAAAGAAGTTATTTTTCTGAGGTTTGGAGTCCCTAGATATCTTATGACTGATGGTGGTTCACATTTTATTCATGGTGCTTTCCGTAAGATGCTTGCTAAGTATGATGTTAATCATAGAATCGCATCTCCTTATCATCCGCAGTCTAGTGGTCAAGTAGAGTTGAGCAATAGAGAGCTCAAATTAATTTTGCAAAAGACTGTCAATAGATCTAGGAAGAATTGGTCCAAAAAACTTGATGATGCATTATGGGCCTATAGAACTGCATACAAAAATCCTATGGTATGTCTCCATATAAGATGGTTTATGGAAAAGCGTGTCATTTACCTCTTGAACTTGAACATAAAGCATATTGGGCTATTAAAGAGCTCAACTATGACTTCAAACTTGCCGGTGAGAAGAGGTTGTTTGACATTAGCTCACTTGATGAATGGAGAACCCAAGCATATGAGAATGCCAAGTTATTCAAAGAAAAAGTCAAACGCTAGCATGATAAAAGGATACAAAAGCGTGAGTTTAACGTAGGAGATTATGTGTTATTATTCAACTCTCGATTAAGATTTTTTGCAGGAAAACTTCTCTCTAAATGGGATGTCCCTACGTTATTGAGGAGGTCTATCGTTCTGGTGCCATAAAAATCAACAACTTCGAAGGCACAAGTCCAAGGGTGGTAAACGGTCAAAGAATTAAACATTATATTTCAGGTAATCCTATCAATGTTGAAACTAATATTATTGAAACCGTAACCCCGGAGGAATACATAAGGGACACTTTCCAGAACGTTCCAGACTCCGAAAAAGAATAGGTATGTGGTACGGTAAGTAAACCGACTCCAAAACAACTCCGAAGGCAATTTTTATCAGTTTTGGAATATTTAAGAATTTTAGGAAGAAAGAAGTAGTCCAAAAGGGACACGAGGCCCCCATGAGAGTGGAGGGTGCGCCCACCCTTACTGGGCGCGCCCCCCTGTCTCGTGGACACCTCGTGTGCCTCCCAGACTCCGTTTTCTTGCACGTTACATATTTTGGTCGGTAAAAATTCATTATATATACTCCCGAAGGTTTTGACCACCGTATCATGCAAATTTCCTCTGTTTTCGTTTGGAGCTGTTTCTGTTTCAGATCTAGAGCAATATGTCGTCCCAGGATTCGGAAGGGGAAAGTTATGTGGCTGATTACCTCGCAGACCCTAAGGTCTACGGGGACTTGGAGCATGATGGATGGACCTCTGAAGAAGAGGAAGACTATGAGCCTAAAGTAAAGGAGGAGACGAGTTCAGACGAAGACGAAGCCCCATTACCCCAGCCTGGGGACATACATGTGGAGTTTAAAAAGTCAAGCCTCCCTGATAGAGCAAAGAAGCCAAAGATCGAGTTTATCCCTTTTCGTCTCTTGCAGGAAAATAAACAGGAATTATGCAAAAGAGTATTAATCCTTGAGCAGGAGATCGAGGACCTAAAGGAGCAAAATATTATACTCAAGCGTAAATTGAGGAACAAGCCTACATCATCAACAACTCCCACTTCACCACCTCCGGAGACATAATCACATGGGTATGGGCACTCCCCTTGGCAACTGCCAAGCTTGGGGGAGGTGCCCCGGTATCGTATCACCATCACACTCCTATCTTTACCGTTTTATTTAGTTCGACGCCTTTAGTAGTATCTTGATCTAGTAGATTGAAGTTTTGATATCAAGTAGTTTTGAGTTTTGCTTTGTGATCTCTTTTTGTAATGGAGTCCGTGAGCTATCTATAATAAAAATTAGTGTTGAGTCAAGGGCTTTGCTATGTTGCTATGATCTTGAGGAAGTAGAAATAATAAAAGAGTTCATATTGATCTTATGGTTAGTGATGACTTCACACATAGAAAGTATGAGGCATAAAAGTTGTTGAGAGTTGATAAACGTAGTTTTGGTCATCGTTGCAATTAATAGGAAGTGATAAGGAAAGAGGGGTTCACATACAAATATATTATCTTGGACACCATTTATATTTGGGAGCACTCATTAAGTATGACATGCTAAAAGAGTCGACGTTGGACAAGGAAGACAACATAATGGTTTATGTTTTCGCACATCTCAGTTAAAGTATATTGTCATTGACCTTCCAAACATGTTGAGCTTGCCTTTCCCCCCTCATGCTAGCCAAATTCCTTGCACCAAGTAGAGATACTACTTGTGCTTCCAAATATCCTTAAACCCAGTTTTGCCATGAGAGTCCACCATACCTACCTATGGATTGAGTAAGATCCTTCAAGTAAGTTGTCATGTTGCAGGCAATAAAAATTGCTATCTAAATATGTATGACTTATTAGTGCAGAGAAAATAAGCTTTGTACGATCTTGTTGTGGAAGTAATAAAAGCGACGGACTGCATAATAAAGGTCCACATACAAGGGGCAATATAAAGTGACGTTTTTTTTGCATTAAGATTTTGTGCATCAACCCTAAACGCACATGACAACCTCTGCTTCCCTCTGCGAAGGTTCTATCTTTTACTTTATGTTCTACTTTATGCTTGAGTCAAGGTGATCCTCACCTTCCCTTTTTCATTTTATCCTTTGGCAAGCTCCTCGTGTTTGAAAGATCATGATATATATATCCAATTGGATGTAAGTTAGCATGGGCTATTATTGTTGACATCGCCTAAAGGTGAATACGCTGGGAGGCAACACAATAAGCCCCTATCTTTCTCAGTGTCTGGTTGAAACTCCATAACCACAAGTATTGTGTGAGTGTTAGCAATTATAGAAGACTACATGATAGTTGAGTATTTGGACTTGCTGAAAAGCTCTATTGTTGACTCTTTTTGAGGTTATGATAAATTGCAATTGCTTCATTGACTGAGATTATAGTTTGTTAGTTCTCAATGAAGTTTTTGAGCTATACTTAACATTGTGAATTGATTGTTACTTGAGCATAAGAAATCATATGATAAAATCTATATATGTTGTTGTTATAAGAATGATCATGATGCCCTCATGTCTGTATTTTATTTTTATCGACACCTCTATCTCTAAACATGTGGACATATTTTTCGATTTCGGCTTCCGCTTGAGGACAAGCGAGGTCTAAGCTTGGGGGAGTTGATACGTCCATTTTGCATCATGCTTTTATATCAATATTTAGTGCATTATGGGCTGTTATTACACATTATATCTCAATACTTATGGCCACTCTCTCTTATTTTACAAGGTTTACCATGAAGAGGGGGAATGCCGGCAGCTGGAATTCTGGCTGTAAAAGGAGCAAACCTTGGAAACCTATTCTGCACTGCTCCAAAAATCCTGAAACTCCACGAAACATGTTTTTGGAATTAATAAGAATTATTGAGCGAAAGAAATACATCAGGGAGGCCACACCTTGGGAGGAGGGTGGGGGGTGCCCCCCCTACTGGGTGCGCCCCTGTCTCCTGGGCTCCCTGGTGGGCCCCCGGCGTCCATCTTTTGCTATATGAGAGCTTTTACCCTGGAAAAAATCATGGGCAAGCTTGCGGGAGAAACTCCGCCGCCACGAGGCGGAACCTTGGCGGAACCAATCTAGGGCTCCGGCGGAGCTGTTCTGCCGGGGACACTTCCCTCCGAGAGGGGGAAATCATCACCAACGTCATCACCAACGATCCTCTCATCGGGAGGGGGTCAATCTCCATCAACATCTTCACCAGCACCATCTCCTCTCAAAATCGTAGTTCATCTCTTGTATCCAATCTTGTATCAAAACCACAAATTGGTACCTGTGGGTTGCTAGTAGTGTTGATTACTCCTTGTAGTTGATGCTAATTGGTTTACTTGGTGGAAGATCATATGTTCAGATCCTTAATGCATATTATTACTCCCCTGATTATGAACATGAATATGCTTTGTGAGTAGTTACGTTTGTTCCTGAGGACATGGGTGAAGTCTTGCTATTAGTAGTCATGTGAATTTGGTATTCGTTTGACATTTTGATGAGATGTATGTTGTCTTTTCCTCTAGTGGTGTTATGTGAACGTCGACTACATGACACTTCACCATTATTTGGGCCTAGAGGAAGGCATAGGGAAGTAATAAGTAGATGATGGGTTGCTAGAGTGATAGAATCTTAAACCCTAGTTTATGCATTGCTTCGTTAGGGGCTGATTTGGATCCATATGTTTAATGCTGTGGTTAGGTTTACCTTAATACTTCTTTTGTAGTTGCGGATGCTTGTAATAGGTGTTAATCATAAGTGGGATGCTTGTCCAAGTAAGGGCAGTACCCAAGCACCGGTCCACCCACATATCAAATTATCAAAGTACCGAACGCGAATCATATGAACGTGATGAAAACTAGCTTGACGATAATTCCCATGTGTCCTCGGGAGATCCTTTCTCATTATAAGAAATTATACAGGCTTATCCTTTGCTACATAAAGGATTGGGCCACCTTGCTGCACTTTATTTACTTTATTTACTTGTTACTCGTTACTATTTATCTTATCACAAAACTATCTATCACCTACAATTTCAGTGCTTGCAGAGAAAACCTTACTGAAAACCGCTTATCATTTCCTTCTGCTCCTCGTTGGGTTTGACACTCTTACTTATCAAAAGGACTACGATAGATCCCCTACACTTGTGGGTCATCACCTCGCTCCTTGCCGGGCTTGCCTGCCCGACAAAGGAGGCCTCTCTCTTGATAACATCTGATCCTTCTGCCTCAGTCTTGGTTCCTTCTGATCTGTTAGTTGGTTCTTCGAGTCTCTTGGTCTCTTATCCTGGTGCTTCAATCTTGATCTTATGCTTGAGCAGAGTCAGGTCAACAGGCCCCGGGTCTGTTGCACTGACAGAAGCCTGATACATCTCCAACATATCTATAGTTTAATGGGATTTATTATTCTCTTTTATATTATTTTTGGGACTAACCTATTAATCGGAGGCCCAGTGCCAGTTTCTGTTTTTTTTTGCCTAATTTAGAGTTTTGCAAAAAAGGAATACCAAATGGAGTCCAAACGGAATGAAACCTTCGCGATGATCTTTCTTGGACCGAAAGCAAACCAAAGGACTTAGAGTTGAAGTTAGAGATGCAACGAGGTGTCCATGAGGCAGGAGGGCGCGCCCAGGGTGGTAGGCGCGCCCCCACCCTCGTGGCCCCCTCGTAGCTCCACCGACCTAGTTCTTTCGCCTATATATACTCTTATACCCTAAGAACATCAGGGGGAGCCACAAAGCCACTTTTCCGCCACCGCAACCTTATGTACCCGTGAGATCCCATCTTGGGGCCTTTTCCCGCGATTTGCCGGAGGGGGAATCGATCACGGGGGGCTTCTACATCAACACCATTGCCTCTCCGATGAAGCGTGAGTAGTTTACCACAGACCTTCGGGTCCATAGTTATTAGCTAGATGGCTTCTTCTCTCTCTTTGATTCTCAATACAAAGTTCTCCTCGACGTTCTTGGATATCTATTCGATGTAATACTCTTTTGGAGTGTGTTTGCCGAGATCCGATGAATTGTGGATTTATGAACAAGATTATCTATGAATATTATTTGGTTCTTCTCTGAATTCTTATATGCATGATTTGATATCTTTGCAAGTCTCTTCGAATTATCGATTTAGTTTGGCCTACCAGATTGATCTTTCTTGCCATGGTAGAAGTGCTTAGCTTTGGGTTCAATCTTGCGGTGTCCTTTCCCAGTGAGAGTAGGGGCAGCAAGGCACGTATTTTATTGTTGCCATCAAGGATAAAAATATGGGGTTTATATCATATTGCTTGAGTTTATCCCTCTACATCATGTCATCTTGCTTAATGCGTTACTCCATTCTTATGAACTTAATACTCTAGATGCATGTTGGATAGCGGTCGATGTGTGGAGTAATAGTACTAGATGCAGAATCGTTAGGTCTACTTGACACGGACGTGATGCCTATGTTCATGATCATTGCCATAGATATATTCATAATTTTGCGCTTTTCTATCAATTGCTTAGCAGTAATTTGTTCACCCACCATAATACATGCTATCTCGAGAGAAGCCACTAGTGAAACCTATGGCCCCCGAGTCTCTTTTCCAATATATTGCATCTCTTTCATATATTGTTGAATCTCGTTTACTATTTTGCAATATTTGCTTTCCAATCTATACAACAAAAATACCAAAAATATTTACTTTATTATCTCTATCAGTTATCACTTTTGCGAGTGCCGTGAAGGGATTGACAACCCCTTTATCACGTTGGTTGCAAGTTCTTGATTGTTTGTGCATGTATAAGTGACTTGTGTGTCATCTCCTACTAGATTGATACGTTGGTTCTCAATACTGAGGGAAATACTTACGCTACTTTGCTGCATGACCCTTTCCTCTTCAAGGGAAAACCAACGCAAGCTCAAGAGGTAGCAAGAAGGATTTATGGCGCCGTTGCCGGGGAGATCTACGTCAAGTCAAGCCATAACAAGTACCCATCGTAAACTCTTCTCCCTTGCATTACATTATTTGCCATTCGCCTCTCATTTTCCTTTCCCCCACTTCTAAAACGATTTTCAAAAACCTTTGCCTTTTTCTTCTCCCTTCTTCCGTTCGATCTTTTTTTGTTTGTGTTTCCATGTGCCTTCCTTTTGCTTGGATCTTCGCTTGCTAAAATTTATGGATCCTCATCCACTTGCTAATATTTTTAAGAGATCCAATTATGATGAACCAATTCCTAGTGAGTGTTGTGCACTAGATTATCTTTATAAAGTTTTGCTTGAAATTCGTGAATCTGAAAATTGTGATGAAGAAATTTATGAAGAGATTCATGATGGCTCCTTTGATAAAAAGCATAATTGCAATGGTTTTACTATAAATTCTATTTATGTCAATTGTGCTAATAATATGCAAAACCCTAAGCTTGGGGATGCTAGTTTTGCTATGTCTACTATGTCTTGCAATGATCATGATTGGGGTGATTCTTTTTATGATCTTGAAAATTTATTTAAGCCCCATGATGTATATGAGATTGATAATAGTGTTTGCAATATTATTGAAAGTGGGTTTGGAAGAGTTTTAACTTTAGATCCCACATATTTGGAGAATGTTCAATCTTATAATTTTTTTGAGAAAAGTGGGTTTGGAGAGGTCATGACTTTAGTTAATGTTAATTCCACTATTTTGGAAGAGTGTCAACTTTGCATGCATGTGGATCGTGTTGAATATATTTTATGAGATAGATATTTTGTTGAATTTTCTTATGATCCCACATGTAGTTATTATGAGAGAGTAAAGTATGGTTATAGAAAATTCCATGTTACTAAATTACCTCTCGATATGTTGAGATTGCTATTGTTTCTTTCGGCTTCCTTGCATGTGCTAGTTTTTGCTTGC
This sequence comes from Triticum dicoccoides, assembly GCF_002162155.2. Classification (NCBI taxonomy): domain Eukaryota; kingdom Viridiplantae; phylum Streptophyta; class Magnoliopsida; order Poales; family Poaceae; genus Triticum; species Triticum dicoccoides. Next base: position 332,533,717 of record NC_041381.1, on the reverse strand, counting down.
TATGATAATTTGTTTTCCTATAATATTCCTATGAATAGGAGGTATGTTAGACTTAGATGTGTTTGTCACGTGTTTCATGATGCTCTCTTTGCGCTTCAATTCTTGTCTTTCATGTGAGCATCATCAAAATCTCAATGCCTAGCTAGGGGTGTTAAACGATAGCGCTTGTTGGGAGGCAACCCAATTTTATTTTTGTTCTTTGATTTTTTCTCCTGTTTAGTAATAAATAATTCATCTAGATTCTGTTTAGATGTGGTTTTATGTTTTAGTTAGTGTTTGTGCCAAGTAGAACCTTTGGGAAGACTTGGGTGAAGTCTTTGCGATCTTGCTGTAAAAAACAGAAACTTTTGTGCTCACGAGAATATCTGTCATTTTTTACAGAAGAGTGATTTTAGGTTGATTATTTTTTCAGATGATTAATAGAGAAATTCCTCACGTCCACCAATTTATTTCAGAATTTTTGGAGTTACATAAGTATTCTAAAGTTACAGATTACTACATACTGTTCTGTTTTTGACAGATTCTGTTTTTCGTGTGTTGTTTGCTTATTTTGATGAATCTCTGAGTAGTATCAGG
>NC_041381.1:332469083-332532575 GCF_002162155.2 Triticum dicoccoides | reverse complement strand
AGAAGTTGGAATACATTAAGTTTAACACCAATATAAATAAATAATGAGTTCATTACAGTACCTTAAAGTGGTGGTTTATTTTCTTATAGTAACGGAGCTCATGAGATTTTCTGTTGAAGTTTTGTGTTGTGAAGTTTTCAAGTTTTGGGTAAAGATTTGATGGATTTGGAATAAGGAGTGGTAAGAGCCTAAGCTTGGGGATGACCAAGGCACCTCAAGGTAAAATTCAAGGACAACCAAAAGCCTAAGCTTGGGGATGCGGGGCATCCCCTCTTTCGTCTTCGTATATCGGTAACTTTACTTCAGGCTATATTTTTATTCACCAGATGATATGTGTTTTGCTTGGAGCATCTTGTATGATTTGATTCTTTGATTTTTAGTTTACCACAATCATACTTGCTGTAAACACCTTTTGGGAGAGACACGCATGAATCGGAATTTATTAGAATACTCTATGTGCTTCACTTATATCTTTTAAGCTAGACAATATTGCTCTAGTGCTTCACTTATATCTTTTTAGAGCACGGTGGTGGTTTTATTTTATAGAAATTGTTGATCTCTCATGCTTCACTTATATTATTTATAGAATCTTTGAGAACATCATGGTAATTTGCTTTGGTTATAAAATTAGTCCTAATATGATGGGCATCCAAGATGGGTATAATAAAAACTTTCATATAAAGTGCATTGAATACTATGAGAAGTTTGATTCTTTATGATTTTTTTGAGATATGAAGATGGTGATATTAGAGACATGCTAGTTGAGTAATTGTGAATTTGAGGAATACTTGTGTTAAAGTTTGTGATTCCCATAGCATGCACATACGGTGAACCGTTATGTGATGAAGTTGGAGCATGATTTATTTATTGATTGCCTTCCTTATGTGTGGAGGTCGGGATCGCGCGATGGTTAACTCCTACCAACCCTTACCCTAGGAGCATGCCTGTAGATAACCTGTAGATTTTTGCAATAAGTATATGAGTTATTTATGACTAATGTTGAGTCCATGGATTATACGCACTCTCACCCTTCCACCATTGCTAGCCTCTCTAGTACCGCGCCACTTTCGCCGGTACCATAAACTCACCATACTAGATAACGCCCCGCGCGTTGCTGCGGAACATTTGGTCGAAAATACCTATCAAAGAGGTATGCCTAAAATAAATTTTTAAAATGTGAAAAATACTAAAACAACTTTTTGGCCCATTCACCATATTTATTTTTGGCACCTACATACACTACAAAAAAACACACTTCCGTGATGATACGTGTTTGTCACAGTAGGTCGTGTTTTTTGTCATGCGTGTACATCCATGATGATTTTATGACAGAATCAAGATAGTCATACCTGTGCTGTCGTAGAAGTGTTCCATGACATTACCAAAATTATCATCACGGAAGTGTCCACTTCCGTGACAATAAATCACACGTCACAGAAGTGCTTTCGTCAAGGGTGACCGACACGTGGCATCCACCATAACAGAACGCTGTTAAGCTATCGGGTCCAGTTTTGGATTCGATAACCCGTTAACAGCCCAGACCAATGGGGATTTTCCACCTGTAAAATCATCATTGGCTGCAGGAAACACGTGTTGCCTCACCGTTGGGACAGATGTCATCCACTCATTGGACAGGAGGCGCCTATGATAGGTCGACACGTGGCACGGCCCAACAGTGGCCCATTCCGATGAAAAAGGCCGGCCCAGTAAAAATTAGCAGGCCGGCCCATATAAGGCCTACTTGTGTCAGGTCCATTTAAGCCCACAACCCATACGAGATGTGCCAATTCGGCCCGTCAATGGCCCGTTAAAGATTTGACACCATTGCAGCCCATCGTCAGTTCGAGCCCGTTAACTACCCGCTATATAATTGGACTCAATATTGGCCCGATGAGATTTCGGCCTGTTAACAGCTCATTTAATGGATGGGCCAATTTTCAGGATGTACATCTTTCGGCCTTTTAGCGACCCATTTAAATGTTGGGCTAATTTCTGGCCCGGTGTGTCTTTCAGCCTGTTGACGGCCCATAAATCTGATGGACCATTTGTAGTCGGACCTAGTTTCGGCCTTTTAGCGGCCCATTTAAGTGTTGGGCCAATTTCTGGCCTGGTGTCACTTTCAGCCTGTTGACGACCCATAAATTAGTTGGGCCATTTGTAGTCGGACCTGAGTTTTGGCCTTTTAGCGACCCATTTAAGTGTTGGGCCAATTCCCGGCCCTGTGTGCCTTTCGGCCTGTTAACGGACCATAAATGAGTTGGGCCATTTGTAGTCGGACCTTAGTTTTGGCCTTTTAACGGGCCATGCCCTTCATGGTCCAATACCAGCCCGGTTTCTCTTTCGGCCTGCTAAAGGCCCACAACCCAGTTGGGCCCTTTACAATACGACCTGACTTTTGGCCTCTTAGCGGCCCATGCTCTTCATGGTCCAGTACAAGCCCGCTGTCTCTTTCGGCCTGCTAAAGGCCCACAATATAGTTGGGCCATATGTAGCCCAAACTTAGTAACGGCCTGTTAATGGCCCGTGAAATAAATTGGGGCCACCTGTTGCCCGCTTTGATGTCGGCCTGTTAACGACCCGGGAGGTAAGAGGGCCGACCATTAACTTTCGGCCTAGTAACGGCCCATTAACTTAATGGGCCCACTAAAGTTCATACATGTCTTTAGGCCAAATTAGATAATTTGAGCCCATTACGACGAGCAATTATGCACAAGACCAAAACCGATCAAGCAAAGGTACGGCATACAGATAATAACGTTGCACATCCAGCATATATTACAGGAAATTACATCCACTGGGCAATCAAAGATTGATGCCAGTGCAAATAAATGAGCAGAACCTAACCATCTACAACATCACAATCTGCAACCTCAGCACAAATGACGCCCATAAGCATGTGGGCAAGTTCTTACTGCTTTGCTACACTGTCTCTGAAAACATTGATCAGTTGTTGTGTCGCACGACTCTGCACCTCTGATTCATCCACCATTTCCATCATTGCTTCAGCCATTAATTGGTTCACAAACATACATTTATTCCGTTGCATTCGAGACAGAGGATACTAAACAGATTCAGATGGCGATTTTGGCAGGCTTGTATTATTGATAGCGGAGAGTGTCTCGACCACTGCATCATAACATAAATTAGGACGGGAACCAAACAAATTAATCATGAGTTATTGCCATATTACCTGGCCTAGATTTACTGGAAAGAAACAATGGGGTTGCCTTGCTGTTTTCAGAGTTTGTCTTCTTATCTTCAGCAGCCTGCACAAAATTAACACACTAGCATTTCTATCATTGGCCAAGTCAGATAATAGGAAAGCAACATTGACACAACGAACGTTTTGGCAACTAGCCTACACCAAATTAACACAATATGGTAGAGCTATCATCAGCCAGGTAAGGTAGTACGAAAGCAACATTGACACAATGAATGAATGGGCAACCAGAGAAGCACTACAATTCAGTAATGTGCGTGATATGAGATAGTACATTCATGCAGCTCAGTATGCAAAACTACCAGGCAGTCTTACAAAAATCGACATTGGCGCCTTTAACATTTTGCTACAACTAATTTTAGATCAGATAAAGGTTAGATTCACGCTGATTAACAAAATACATGTTGATGTAAAAATATAGTGATATACAACAGGTACTTACATCAGCATTGGAGCATAGAGAATTCCGGCAAGATATTTTCCTCGAATACGATCCCAATGGAGGAAGTCTTCTATCGTTAACCTTATTTTCTAAAAGAGAGATGAGTAAGAAACATGTAGAAAATATGATCAGATTGCTATAAAATTTCATGATGCGAGGATACGCACACACTTCTTAGAATGGAGTTGACATTCTTTTGCTGGACTGGAGCGTACTAGTTCTTTGGCCACTGGAATCTGCTTATTATCAGTGGGAGTTGGGTTTCTCTGTGCTGGAGCAGTATCTATGAAAAATGGAGTTGGTTTATTATCTCCTGACGTTTGGATCTTTTGCAAAGACCTGGTTTGTAACCCTTCAGATTCTAACATAGCCGTCTTCCCCTTGCATGCCTCATATAGAAGAATGGTGATTCAGTTATAAAACATGCTACAGCAGAGATGGAATAGGTACTGAAGAATAGAAAGGCATGACATATTGACATGTATTCCCTCCATCCGGAAATAAATGGATGGGTCTAGGCGTATTTCAGTTCAAGATACATCCAGTTTTATCCATTTCTGCGACATTTAATCCGTACGGAGGGAGTATGATGTAAGAGCTACGGATACGACAGGACAACACAGTAAAAAACACTAAAAAACCCACTGCAGAACCAAAGTATTCAAACCCACTAATATGAGATAGTACACTCATGCAGCTTAGGATGCAAAACTACCAGGCAGTTTTCCTTACAAAAATCAATATTGTGGCCTTTAATCATACATTTTGCTACAACTAAATTTAGATCAGATAAAAGTTGGATTCACGCCAATTAAAAAAATACATGCTGATGTAAAAATATAGTGATATACAACAGGTACTTACATTTACATTGGAGCACAGAGAATTCCTGCAAGAATCTTTCCTCATAAACGATACCATTGCAGAAATTCTTCTATCTGTTAAGATTATTTTCTAAAAGAGAGATGGGTAAGAAACATGTAGAAAATATGATCAGCATGCTACAATCATGATGCAAGGATACGCACACGCTTCTTAGAATTGAGTTGACATATTTTTGCTGGACTGGAGCAGACTAGTTCTTTGGCCACTGGAATCTGCTTATTATCAGTAGGAGTTGGGTTTCTCTGTGCTGGAGCAGTATCTATAAAAACTGGAGTTGGTTTATTATCTCCTGGCATTTGGATCTTTTGCAAAGGCCTTGTTTGTAACCCTTCAGATTCTAACATAGTCGTCTTCCCCTTGCATGCCTTGTATAGAAGAATGGTGCTTTAATTATAAAACATGCGACAACAAAGAGATGGAATAGGTACTGAAGAATAGAAAGGCATGACATATTGACATGTATTCCCTCCATCCGGAAAAAAATGGATGGGTCTAGGCGTATTTCAGTTCTAGATACATCCTTTTTTATCCATTTCGGCAACATGTAATCCGAACGGAGGGAGTATGGTGTAAGAGCTAGGGATACGACAGGACAACACAGCAAAAAAAACACTAGTTGAATGTAAAACTATATGCTAGCGAAATACATAAAGAAATAACTAAGGCAACATACATGTGTATGATTGGGAAAATAAGATGGCATTGCAACAGAGCACTAGAACATCACTTCAATGTAAAAAAACATGGTATGGTAGACAGATGAAGTACATACTGATGAATAACAATGCATAAGATATTCAGAAGCATGATGTCCAAATTAAGCAGATGGCATTGCGATAGAGTAGAATGACAGTACTTGAATTTGAAAACATGTTATCATGAATGGAATAGGTACTGAAAAACAGGAAGGCATGACATATTTACATGCATGATCAGCATGCTAAGCACATGGCATTGCAACCGAGTAGATACACTCCAGGACATTATATGCATGTTGTACCCATATCACAGGCCAAGTTAGAGGAAGGACCTTGTGGGGTGAATATGATTCATCATCTTTCTGCAAGTCTTCTGAAGAACTGCCTTTACATGTTCCATCATATTGGGTATCATTGACATCAAGTTTATTGGCCTTTTCATTGCTCCATGAGGTTCTTGTGGATATATCAGTCTGTGCAATTATATCTGACATGCATGGAAGACAACTAGTAGTTAGATTTATGTAATGAGTGCCTGTAGGAGACGACATAAATAGTAGGACCGGGGTTAACTAGCAACAACAGGTCTCATAAACTAAAGGGAGAACACAGATGAAAGCTACAGAATATGTATCGTTTGTACTCGAGATTAACTAGATGGCACACAAAAGTATTAAAGAACAACATAGGTAATACTAGAAGTGGTATAATACTATAATCACCAGCCCGTGGGATAGCATTGGCTGATGGATGATAACTATGAAACATCATTACCTAAAGAACAAGTATCTTAGCTGAACTATGGAACAACGTGAACTCCTGAACAAGACCCGTAAGAGATCAGCATGAATATACAGTGAAATGTGATGATCTATTTTCCATGCTTAGATGAATAACAAAGCCATAAATGTTGCACACAAGTAAGATGAGGGTACAACCTATCTTGCTGCCATCCATAGGAGTGAGCATCATGTGCTGACTTGTCGATGGCCCTGCAGTTGTTGTGGCTGTCCATGTCGGGCACGCACATTCGATGCAGGGAACTGTTGAGTGGGGACTATAGCTCCCTTCTGGTGTATGCTTCCCTTGTTGGAGCAGCTGCGGTGAGTCGGAAGACAATGTGTCTGAAGATGCAGATAACGCATAATGTTAAGAACGACATATCTGTTTGATCTGAAGAAATACACTAAGAGATCAACAGCAAGGTACGAGAGTGGTCACACGTCTGTTGACTGAAGACTAAATTGGGGTCACACGATTTTATTTTATTTTGGTACTATCCGATCTACGCCAGATGGCTTGATGGCCATCTTGTGCCTCCCGGCTGACACTGTTCGGAATCTTCCCCGAAGAGACAGCGACCAATGGCAGAGCGGCCTGCCTCCTCCGTCCGTGGCCCTGGCCAAAACCCCGCTCCCTGCCCCACCGCACTACCGTGGTTGCGCCGCCCCCGGGCCAATCCACGAAGACTCCCCGTCATCCAGATCCGGTGACGGCAGTACCTTCAACCCACGCAACTCTAAAAGATAGCCATCTAAGTGCTGCTTCCACGACGAACTTGCGGCCCCGCACCCTTACGTTAGACACCAGCCAACCGGTAGCCTAGGAGCTCCGCCGCCTCGAGGGGTGCTGCTTCCCATTGGGAATCGATTGGCCCAGAATAAAAATTCAGACAACTGACGCCTAAATAAAGTGATTTGAGATGAGGGTGCGACCTATCTGGCAGCATGGTGAAGTAGGCAGGTCCAGCTGCCGAGTCGGTGAGGCCGGCGCGGTTGCAGTGGCGACCGGCGGCAGGGAAAGAGCGATGTCACGACGGTCGACGGCTACGCAGAAGCAGCGCCAGGACTCTGGACGGACCCGAAGTTGGAGCCGCTCCGGTGCCGTGAACAACAGCGGGGGTGAATCAGCTCCGGTACGGTTAACGCGACCGTCGTCGAGGCAGCACCAGCAGCACGGAGTAAGAGGCACACGGCCCAATGCACGACGGCAAATGGACAGCGTCTCCGGCAGTAGGGAGGAGGGCGGCTGTGAAATTGGTGCGGTGGGGGGCGCCATGGAGGTGGGGCTGAGGTTTCGCGGCTCGGGAGAAGGGAGCTTCCCGGAGAGAAGGTGATTTGGCACCTACGAGGTATGAATGGGGGGGGGGTGAATTGGGAGGGGAGTGGAACCATGTCTTACGGATGCATTTGTCTGAAATGTGAGGGGGAGTTATAGTTCTACCCTTGCCTATAGGCTTCTCGGCTTGGGTCTGTGTACTGAGGGTCGGGGATAGTAGAGTAACTTTGCTTCTCCCCAAATAATGGGCGGGGGCGATTTCGGGCGAGGAGGGCGTGTTTTGAACTATAGTGGGCGCGAGCGATTTCGGGCGAGGAGAGCGTGTTTTGAAATAGTGGGTGCGAGCTATTTCGGGCGAGGAGAGCGTGTTTTGCCGACCATGGTTTATGAATTATTCGGCACATGTCATTTCGACCGAGGAGAAGCCGTGCTTGGATGAAGTTACGAACCTACCCTCGATGTACAATGGGCCAATTGATGCGTGTCCCACATAGGACGGTAATTTTGCGTCTCCCATTTATTTGCTCGGGCGAATTCCAGCGAGCAGAGAGGATGTTTAACGGTTCGTTCAAATTTTGGGAGAATGAGCATCCACGTCTACCTTACCAAGTCGATTCGAATCAAATTTTGAAATATTAGCTTGCCACTTCTTTTTTAGATGGAGAGATGATGCTCGAGAGTAATGTGTTTTTACATGCTCGTTGCTAGCGATTTACTATATGACAAATAGTTGACCCACTCAATAACGCGAATCAAACCCAAAATGAAATATCTCGATTCAATGAAATAGCTCGTTCAGTAGGTCAAAATAGTGAACTAAATCCAAAATTGAACACCTCAATCGAGTAGCATGTTGTACAGTATTATAGTACTCCATGAACATGTTGAAAGTCAAATTAATGAACTTGTTTGATATACGCATATATTCGTTCATGTGTGGATTCCAGACAACATGTTCTCCAATTTAAATATTTGAATGCAAGTTTATATGGAAACATGGTTTATATCAGTCTTTGATGCATAAAACGCGACCTCCCCCTCTCCCGCACTCCTGTTCTCTCTCTCTCTCTCTCTCTCTCTCTCTCTCTCCGGCAATCTTCAATTCTGTCGCACGCATCTGACACAAAAACCTTGTTGGTCCCTCTCCCTTTCTCTCTCTCTCTCTGTGTGTGTGTGTGTGTGTGTGTTGGGGGGGGTCTTTCTAGTTCGCATGCATATATACACCATCTATAGGTCTCTCTCACACACTATGTATGATACTCTAGCTAGTCCAAGCTAGATACCTTGGGTGCACTCATCGTACGCACACAAATTCCTTGGCTCTTTGCCCGTAACTTCTCACGCACCACTATGTCGTCTCGGAGCTCTTACCCCCCTCTCTCAAACTCTCCATCCACCTGGGTCACTCATACACATGCATATCTCACTCGCACTTGATAGGCCCGTCTAAAACTCTATTCGTCTCCCTCGTTCTCTCTCCATCTCACACGCACACACACACAATCTCATGCCCAGCTAGCCAAGTATGATGGTCTCTCACTCAATTGTAGGCACACGTAGTCCCCCTATATGTATATGACTAGCTAATCTTAGTCTCCATCACAAACATGTGCATGGTCTATCTCGATTTATCTCGGGGCATGTTTCTATCGCGCACGCACTCCCTCGATCTCCCACCCATATAGTCGCCTCACGATCTCGAGGGGATCTCTCTATCACAAACACACCCTCTCTCCCTCCCCATGCGTCCATGCCATCCATGTGTCCCTCTCGACCTTTTTTCCTTGTTGGCCAGACCTCTATTGGACATGTGCTACAGGGGTGTCTCTCTCCGTTGCAAACAATCACACACTAGATATCTTCGTGTATCTCCTCACCTCGCTTTTCCATCTTGGAGATGCATGCGTGATATGTTCGCATAAGAAACGAAAAAACACACACTCTCTCTCTAATTTATCGTTTGTTGTCACTTACTCTTTCACACACATACTCTTTTTGCACACTTACTCATTCTCGTTCACACGCACTTGATCTGTCTCGACCAAGGCACTCTCCTCGGTCCATAGCATATATATTTATTGAAAAGTCAAACATCACAAAGTTTGACCATGTACGTGGAGAAAAAGAATTACATCTAGTACGGCGAACATATACCATTAGATTCACCATGAGATGTAGTTTTGTATGATGTATCTTTGGTATTGTAGATATAAATAACATTTGCGTAAACCTGATCAAAGTTTCCAAAGTTTGACTTCTAAAAAATTTACATGCACTGCATTATCGAGTGGATGGAATATCTCTTTCCCCCTCTCAGCTATCTGACGCACCACTCAGCCTTATCGGGGCTCCTCAATCTCTCTCAAACTTTATTGGTCAGTTTGGTTCGTGACCTGACCCTCATGCCTTGATGGCCGGTACTGCCTGGTGTGGACGTGAAATGTAAAATATTTCTGCCTAGCCAGGCGTGTGTGGTGCTGAAGCGTTTGGTTCATGCCTGGGCCAGGCAAAGCATCAACGTCCCATCAATCAATCCATGCATCAATTATGTAATGCTAATATCCATCCATGTTGCTCTTAGCCTCGTGGCCGCATGACCAGGCACGACCAGGCGTTTGAAATCAGTTGCCTTGGCCAGGCTACTTACAGTGTCTAGAGTTCAGCCAGGCTAATTAAAGTGCAAGGGAACCCTGGCCAGGCGGGCTTTGTTTTTCACAGGGTAGCAACCAAACAAGCCTGCATGAAATCCAGCCACAACCCCAGGCCAGGCAAAAGATGCTCAGGACGCAAGCCAAACTGGCCTTATATCTCCCTGGTTCACACATACACATGTCTCGCTCGCGCTATACATATAGACCCATCCAACACTCTCCGCCCTTGTTCTCTCTCCATGTGACACGCACCTCCCTAAGTACCATAATCCCTCACTCGATCATAGGCTCTATTTGGATCCATGGGTTAGAGTTAGTTTGGGTTAGTTTGGAGTCAACTAACCCAAAAAGATCCAAACAGGAGGGTTAGTTTGGGTTAGATGCATCTAACCCATCCAAAAAAACTAACCCATCCAAGAGGTGCTTATTTGGGTTAGTTCTTCTCGGGATCACTAATAAACACTTTTTTCTCTCGCTCTCCCCGCAGCAGATCCCTCCCTACTTCCTCGAAGCTTCTCGTCCTCTCCGTCCCTCCCTCTCGCACCGCCCGTGAAGGTGCCTCACCGTATCCGCGCTCCATCTAACCCTGCCATCCAAACACCTCTTTACTTAGAGTTAGTTCAGTGTTAGTTCAGGGTTAGAATCTAACTCTAACCTCTAACTGTGTTAGAGTATCCAAATAGGGCCATAGACGCAAGCACTCCCCCCTCCTAAGTATGATTATCTCTTACTAGCCATCAGGAACACACGTATTGTCTCCTTCCATCCATACGTCTATCTCGATATCTCTCGGGGCATCTTCTATCGCGCACACACCTTGTCACTCGATCTCCCACCCATGTAGTCCCATCACGATCTCCAGGGGATCTCTCTATGACAAACATACACTCTCTCCTCCCCATGTCTGCATTTTCTCCATACGTCTGTCTTGACCTCTCTCCCTTGTTTGTCAGACCCCTCTTGGCCACATGCTAGGGGTCTTGCTCCCTCGGTTCCAAACAACCACACACTATCTCCTCACCTTGCCTCCGTTGTTGAAGATGCATGTGTGATATGTTTGCATAAGACACGCACGCTTTTTCTCTACTTTTATCGTGTGTTGTCCATGTCTCTTTCACACACGCACACACTTTTTTCACTCTATCTCTCTCTCTCTCTAGTTAGGGACTCTGTCACGTCCATAAGCATATGGATGTTTTGAAAAGTCAAACCTCAGAAAAGTTTGACCAGGTATATGTGGAGAAAAACATTTACATCTGGATCGATCAATAGATTCATCACAACATGTACTTACTTCATACTATCATTTATCTTTGGTATTGTAGATATAAGTAATTTCTTTATAAACGTGGTCAAAGTTTCAAAAGTTTGACTTAAAAAAATGTTGGAACTACATTATCGAATGGAGAGAGTAGCTCTTTCTCTCTCTCTCTCTCTGCTATCTCTCACGGGCCTCCCCTCTCACTCGAACTCTCTATACCGACAGATTATATGCTCACTGTGTCAGCATATAGCTCCGTATATTGTTTAGTTGACCGGTCAATCAATCCACATGCTGCCTTGTCAGCTCGTGTTCTGTATCTTCGTGTGCTGGCCCATGTGGCAGTGGGTGAAAATAAGTAAACTAGAGGCCCGTCCGACACGCGGTGAAGTAAACAAAGTTGAAACCACTCGGGGTAGCACCCCGCACGCTAATAAATTGAGGGCGCATTGAGGACAAACTTCTTGCGCGCGAAGGACACACTCGTGCACAATTCACCACTGCGCGGCGGCATGCACAGAAGGACGCACTCGCGCACACCCAGCACACAACACACACCAGCACACGTGTACACCGACGTCGCCTCCGGTTGAGATGGACGGCGAGGCAGCCAACAAGCGGAGGCTGCTCGAGCCAAAACCGCATCCGGCGAGCCTGGACTTCATCAGCAGCCTCCCCGACGACATGCTGCTTGTCATCATTGGCCTCCTCCCCACCAAATCTACCGTGCAGACCGCCCTACTCTCCCAGCGGTGGCGCCCCCTCTGGCGCTTTTTCCCCCTCAACCTCACCATCGACAGCTGCCTCGGATTGCAAACGCATGGCCGCAGTCTCCAAGATCCTTTCATCGCACCCTGGGCCAGCCAGACGCCTTGACATCCGCATGTTCAGTACCAACTGCAAGGTCCAACCCAAGTTCGACGAGTGGTTCTTATCCCCCGCCCTGGATCAGCTCGAGGAGCTCGGCTTTGAAGCTAGACGATGTCGCTCTCTGCCACCGTCCGCGCTCCGCCTCACGCCAACGCTGCGCCGCACCAGCTTCAGCTCCTGCTATCTTCCCCAGATTAATGCCGCGCCCGCCCTTCTTCTCCCTTAACTCAAGTAACTCGACCTCTTTGATGTTGTCATCTCGAAGAAGGCTATGGAGCACCTGCTCCGCAGCTGTACTACGCTCGAGTACCTTCGTATTGAGCAGATCCACGGGTTCATTAGCCTCCACATCGCCTCGACGAATCTTCGATGGATTTATGTGTCTTGCTGGCCCCGCAACAAGACATCAATTGGGAAGAGATCACTCCAGCTGTTCCATGTTATGGTCATTGAGAATGCGCCTTTCCTTGAGAGATTGCTTGTATCGGATCTAGAAGGTCCAACAACAATCAGGGTCATTGACGCGCCGAAATTGACAGCGTTGGTGTACTCGTCTGCCAAATTCTCCGAAGTCTTTATTGGATCCATAATCGTTTAGGTACATCAGTCATCTTCTTCTCCATCTTCTTGAAATTCACATTTTTAAATTTCTTCTTGATGTATTTACGACCGTCTTCCAGAAAATGATTCCCACAAGCTTGGCCCAGTCCATGCGCACAGTGAAGATCTTAGCACTAAAATCTATCGGCCCCAATCTGGATCACATTGTTGGATTCCTTACATGCTTTTCATGCACGGAGAAGCTACTCATCGAGGTGAAACTTCTTTCCTATAAGTAAACGGTAATCACAACGTAGCTCAATTTTTTCGTAATTTTCGCAAATTATGATGACAAGTGTAGTGTTCAAAACTGCATCTACGCACTGCACCGAAAGAAATGTTTTTAGTATTTTTTCTCACGTGATCACCTGCATCATTTTTATGCTGTACTACTATAGTAGCCTAGGCTAGTCATAGTGGAAAGTAACTTAGACTACTCCAGTAACTCTATGGTTACCCTAAGAGCAAGTACTACCTCCGTCCTGGTTTACTCTTCCAATTTTGTAGTATCAAAATTTGACCATAGATTTAACTGATAAAATGTTAATGCATGTCACTAAGTACTATATTGTTGGATTCGTATTTGAACATAATTTCAAATGGTGTAATTTTTAGTGACATGCATTGGCATTTTCTTAGGTAAATCTATGGTCAAAATTTTATACTAAATACGAGGTAGTATTCCCTCCGTCCCAAAAATTCTTATCTTACATTTGTTTAGATACGGATGTATCTAACACTAAAATGTAACTAGATACATCCGTACTTAGACAAATTTAAGACAAGAATTTTGGGACGGAGGGAGTACAAAAGTGGGCTATGTACGCCAAAACATGTGCCAAATTCACTTGTGATGCATTTGGCATCGATGCCCCTCCATTGCTCACCTGGTGCCCCAATCTGGATCACCTACTTTGCTCCAGTGCCAAATTAACTCACGCAATGAAAAAACACTGCATGGGAGAGAGAGAGGACTGAGGCAATAAAAAACACTTGTTTGGGAGAGTGAGAGGCTGGTGTAGTTGGTTTGATTGATTTGTTTATACATCTGGGTCTGTGTGCACAGCGGTGCCAACTCTCTCACATCACGAGAGTGGTGCCAAAATCTTTTGATTTGACATCGATGCGTATTATGTGGCATACTTTTGCGAAATATGGCATCGGCCACATAGTGGAAGGCAACAAATGCCCAAGCTCTTCACATGCTCCTAGTTAAATGAGAGGAAACAGAAAGAGAGAGAGAGAGAGTGAAAAAATATCACTAGCCAGCCAACCCTGTCGTATGAGATAATGATATTGGTACCTCTTGATGAAATGCCAATCTTATGCAGCCAGCTGCTCTAATATGTTCTCTTCTTTTGTAGATAAAAAAAGACCCAAAAGTGAAAAATGTGCTGCACTATAACAATCTCATCGAATGCCTTGATCTCCATCTTACAGAAATTGATTTGATCGACTACTGAGGCAGCACATCTGAGATTAAATTGGCCAGGTTCTTTGTTCTAGAGGCAAGTGTGCTCAAGGTAATGAGGTTTGGCGTTCTCTGGTGCAACAATGAATGGCGTGCTGATCACCGCAAGCATCTAAGCCTAAATGACAAAGTCTCCGCAGAAGCTGAAATTTTTTTTGAAACATCAAGTGGCCAGAAACTCGAAAACTTATTTTCCCATTAGTGACTTGTCAGGGGGGTGGATTTTAGTTTGTATGATAATGCTGCATCCACCTAAAGTAACAAAAGTTCTTACGTAAACTTCCTAGTAATTCCCTCTTCATAGGTGCAGCATTACTCCTAACATTTGTAATATCAGTTTGAAACTTGTAATATTGCCGTGTCCTATTCCTACGTTTTCAAAATACTGCGAATCAAACAGGTCCTGAGTTGGTGATGATGTTGTGCCTCCCATCTTTCACCAATAGCTGTCGGATCTAGATCTGACGCATACAAACCAAGCTTCTCCATTTTTGCAAAAGATGGCCGCACTTGTTCCCTATTTACAAACAACTCCTTGTCTCTCACAATCAGCCTTATCTCCTCCCCACCACATCTAGAAGGCTGTGGAAAAATCTGGCGCGATGGCCGTTGCCGGAGCCGTCCACCCCCAATCTTGGTGTTCCGTGCAATGCACGGGCATTTACGCACGGGAAATTATGTCGAACAGGGCTAGTTTTAAGCAGGCTAGCTCTAGAGCCATGATGAGAGTGACTGCAGACGGTGAGGCTAACTATGGTATGCCGAACACGGCGCCTATACTCAGGTGTCATCTCCGATGCAGGGTATTGTCACTTCACTATGAGGAGCAGCACGTAATAATTTGACCAACGGGTAGTACAGTGCTAGTACTCCTACTACTACATTGGTAGTACTATTACTAGTACTAGTAGCACCACCGTCTGGATTTAGGAGTACTACCACGTCCATCTGGATTTTAGTATTTGACTAGCAATATCTAGTACTACTCCCTCTGTAAATAAATACATGGTGTTTTATTCCTATTAGCGAGAGAACTTAATGTTTTTTTTGCTAACTAGAGTACTAATAGGATTACATGCAATGAACTAAACACTGCATGTCATGTTTGGTAGTCTTAAGTCATTGAAAGCATGCACGACCCACATCTCTCATTGGTTGACATGTCACAAAATAAGAAACAAGGAGGGAGTTAATGCATCGTGCCTAAGTGTTTTCGGATTATTTGGTTTTCGTAAGGTGACTTACACAACATTTTTTTTACATGCATTAACATTTTATTAGTTAGATCAAAGGTCAAAACTTGGCACAAAATGCAAAGGGGACCAATAAACCAGTAAACATGAAATTTCTCTCGTTTGGCCCCAACTAGAGGTCCGGTGAGATGACTATACTGCACCGGCACGGAGGGGGACGCAGCTTCATTGACTTACGGCAACTGCCTTTGGGTGAATGACACGTGGGCCCAGGGGGTGGCTGGCCCACCTATCATACAACCAAAGGCAGGTGCAGTAGAGGGCCGAGGAGTAGTACGAAATCCTACGCACCTACGCACGCTAACCAAGGGCAAGAGTGATCACTCGAATCACAAGATCAGTTGACTAGAAGCTAAGCTAGACCCATGGAGGCGATGAGCGCAAGCATTAGCCGGCTGTGCCAGATGGTCCACGATGCCGGCCTGCGGCCCGGCACCGAGGAACGTCTCCAAGTAGTATTGCTTGAGGCCGCCAGGGCGAGGGGCCGCTTGGACGACAGCTTCGTCTCCTTGTTCGACGAGGTCCTCGTCGGTTTCCTCGACAATTTCACTGTCGTCAAGAAGCTCGCGGACGACTTTGACGTAAGCCTCCAGCCGACGCGCCCAGGCTCTGCGATGCCTGCCACCCTCAACGGCCACTATGGTGACAACCTATTCGATGCACTGGTGGCCCCACGACTACCCGCCGTCGCGCCGAAGAATGGCCACCTCAAGGTCGCTGTCGGTGTCAAAATCGGCGGATCTCGCCCTAGTCCAGGACTCCCTCAGTAGCCCCTGAACCAGGCTTCAATGATGACGAGTCCGGCGCGCATATTGTCTTCAGCATTGCAAGGCGGGTTCCTCCCCCGAATAATTCATAGAAGATTGTCAACACCAGGATAGAGTCCGGCTCTGCAAAATAAATTCCACATACCACCGTAGAGAGAATAATATTTACACAAGTTCAATCTGCTGACGTAATTCATGGTGTGATGTCACCCACGGCCAAGCCTTTACCCGAATCATTTTTGTCATACCACCTCAGCGCGTTAAGCGAAGCGGTTTCCTTGGCACGTCTTGTCGAAGCAGAGATCGTGTCCCCTTATTCCGGGATTCTCATCAATACGGACGTGGGCAACCCAACCGCGCCATTGATTGTGGCGCTTGGGAGATAAGCGAGTTTCACCAGGCTGGTGGGGACGCATAATTTCGTCCACCCATATATAAGGGGATAAGGATCCACCTTTTTTACCTACGCCTTCCTCCTCCTTTGCTTATCCATCTCCATGCACTCGAGCTCCAGCGCCCAAGTCCGCACATCTCACCTCGACCTTCTCCAGCCATGTCCGGAGTGGGAGGCAAGTGGATGGCCTCCTCCATTACGGAGGGGCACATCAAGAAGCTGCGCAGCGCCGGATATCTGTCCAGCGACATCGCGCACCAGCTCCCCGACGAGGGGCAGCTCATCCCCACCCCCGGGCCCCATGAGAGGGTGGTATTCCTCCCCCATTTCCTCCACGGACTGGGCTTCCCACTCCACCCCTTTGTCCGGGGGCTCATGTTCTACTATGGCCTGGATTTCCACGATGTGGCCCCAAATTTTATCCTCAATATCTCGGTGTTCATCATCGTGTGCGAGGCCTTCCTCTGCATCCAGCCCCACTTCGGCTTGTTGCTAAAGTGAAGGAAATATGCCCTAGAGGCAATAATAAAGTTATTATTTATTTCCTTATTTCATGATAAATGTTTATTATTCATGCTAGAATTGTATTAACCGGAAACATGATACGTGTGTGAATACATAGACAAACATATAGTCACTAGTATGCCTCTACTTGACTAGCTCATTAATCAAAGATGGTTATGTTTCCTAACCATAGACATGTGTTGTCATTTGATTAATGGGATCACATCATTAGGAGAATGATGTGATTGACATGACCCATTTCGTTAGCCTAGCACTTGATCGTTTAGTATATTGCTATTGCTTTCTTCATGACTTATACATGTTCCTGTAACTATGAGATTATGCAACTCCCGTTTACCGGAGGAACACTTTGGGTGCTACCAAACGTCACAACGTAACTGGGTGATTATAAAGGAGTACTACAGGTGTCTCCAAAGGTACATGTTGGGTTGGCGTATTTCGAGATTAGGTTTTGTCACTCCGATTGTTGGAGAGGTATCTCTGGGCCCTCTCGGTAATGCACATCACTATAAGCCTTGCAAGCAATGTAGCTAATGAGTTAGTTACGGAATGATGCATTATGTAACGAGTAAAGAGACTTGTCAGTAACGAGATTGAACTAGGTATTGGATACCGACGATCGAATCTCGGACAAGTAACATACCGATGACAAAGGGAACAACGTATGTTGTTATGAGGTTTGACCAATAAAGATCTTCGTAGAATATGTAGGAGCCAATATGGGCATCCAGGTCCCGCTATTGGTTATTGACCAAGAATAGTTCTAGGTCATGTCTACATAGTTCTCGAACCCGTAGGGTCCGCACGCTTAACGTTACGATGACCGTTTTATTATGAGTTTATAAGTTTTGATGTACCGAAGGAGTTCGGAGTCCCGGATGAGATCGGGGACATGACGAGGAGTCTCGAAATGGTCGAGACGTAAAGATCGATATATTGGACGACTATATTCGGAGTTCGGAAAGGTTCCGAGTGATTCGGGTATTTATCGGAGTACCGGAGAGTTACGGGAATTCGCCGGGGAGAAGTATTAGGCCTTATTGGGCCATACGGGAAAGAGAGAGGGGCTGCCTAGGGCAGGTCGCGCGCCCCACCATGGCCTAGTCCGAATTGGACTAGGGGGAGGGGTCGCACCCCCTCTTTCCTTCCCTTCTCTCTTCCCCTTCCTTGTCTCCTACTCCTACTACTTGGAAGGACTCCTAGTTGGACTAGGAAAGGGGGAATCCTACTCCCGGTGGGAGTAGGACTCCCCTAGGGCGCCCCATAGAGAGGGTCGGCCCTCCCCTCCTCCACTCCTTTATATACGGGGGCAGGGGTTACCCCATAGACACACAAGTTGATCTACGGATCGTTCCTTAGCCGTGTGCGGTGCCCCCTCCACCATATTCCACCTCAGTCATATCGTCGCGGAGTTTAGGCGAAGCCCTGCGCCGGTAGAACATCATTATTGTCACCACGCCGTCGTGCTGACGGAACTCATCCCCGAAGCTTTGCTGGATCGGAGCCCGGGGATTGTCATCGAGCTGAACGTGTGCTGAACTCGGAGGTGCCGTACGTTCGGTGTTTGGATCGGTCGGATCGTGAAGACGTACGACTACATCAACCGCGTTGTGCTAATGCTTCCGCTTACGGTCTACGAGGGTACGTGGACAACACTCTCCCCTCTCGTTGCTATGCCATCACGATGATCTTGCGTGTGCGTAGGATTTTTTTTGAAATTACTACGTTCCCCAACAGTGGCATCCGAGCCTAGGTTTTATGCGTTGATGTTATATGCACGAGTAGAACACAAGTGAGCTGTGGGCGATACAAGTCATACTGCTTACCAGCATGTCATACTTTGGTTCGGCGGTATTGTGAGATGAAGCGGCCCGGACCGACATTACGCGTACGCTTACGCGAGACTGGTTTCACCGTTACGAGCACTCGTGCTTAAAGGTGGCTGGCGGGTGTCTGTCTCTCTCACTTTAGCTGAATCGAGTGTGGCTACGCCCGGTCCTTGCGAAGGTTAAAACAACACTAACTTGACGAACTATCGTTGTGGTTTTGATGCGTAGGTAAGAACGGTTCTTGCTAAGCCCGTAGCAGCCACGTAAAATTTGCAACAACAAAGTAGAGGATGTCTAACTTGTTTTTGCAGGGCATGTTGTGATGTGATATGGTCAAGACGTGATGCTATATTTTATTGTATGAGATGATCATGTTTTGTAACCGAAGTTATCGGCAACTGGCAGAAGCCATATGGTTGTCGCTTTATTGTATGAAATGCAAACGCCCTGTAATTGCTTTACTTTATCACTAAGCGTTAGCGATAGTCGTAGAAGCAATAGATGGCGTAAACGACAACGATGCTACGATGGAGATCAAGGTGTCGCCCCGGTGACGATGGTGATCACGACGGTGCTTCGAAGATGGAGATCACAAGCACAAGATGATGATGGCCATATCATATCACTTATATTGATTGCATGTGATGTTTATCCTTTATGCATCTTATCTTGCTTTGATTGACGGTAGCATTTTAAGATGATCTCTCACTAATAATCAAGAAGTGTTATCCCTGAGTATGCACCGTTGCGAAAGTTCTTCGTGCTGAGACACCACGTGATGATCGGGTGTGATAGGCTCTACGTTCAAATACAACGGGTGCAAAACAGTTGCACACGCGGAATACTCAGGTCATACTTGACGAGCCTAGCATATACAGATATGGCCTCGGAACACGGAGACCGAAAGGTCGAACGTGAATCATATAGTAGATATGATCAACATAGTGATGTTCACCATTGAAACTACTCCATCTCACGTGATGATCGGACATGGTTTAGTTGATTTGGATCACGTGATCACTTAGATGACTAGAGAGATGTCTGTCTAAGTGGGAGTTCTTAAGTAATATGATTAATTGAACTTAAATTTATCATGAACTTAGTCCTGGTAGTATTTTGCAAATTATGTTGTAGATCAATAGCTTGCGTTGTTGCTTTCATATGTTTATTTTGATATGTTCCTAGAGAAAACTGTGTTGAAAAATGTTAGTAGCAATGATGCGGATTGGATCCGTGATCTGAGGTTTATCCTCATTGCTGCACAGAAAAATTATGTCCTTGATGCACCTCTAGGTGACAAACCTGTTGCAGGAGCAGATGCAGATGCTATGAATGTTTGGCTAGCTCAAATGATGACTACTTGATAGTTTAGTGCACCATGCTTAAACGCCTTAGAATCGGGACTTCAAAGACGTTTTGAACGTCATGGACCATATGAGATGTTCCAGAAATTGAAGTTAGGGACAATTGCATTTTTACCCCTAGTTGGTTCCTACCCACGGGTTTTGCCCTTACTTTTCGAGCTTGCTCAGTTTTGCCCTTACTTTTTTCATCGTGGTGCCTCGAATGCCCTTTGACCGTTTGACCAAAACTTTGAAAATTCATAACTAATTAATATGAACTCAGAAAAATGAAAATAAGATATCAAAATGTTCAGATAAACATTACCTTTATGTGCATATCATTTGCATTCAGGACAAAAGCACTTTTTAAACTACCCGAGGTAATTAATGTTATTAGCATTATTAAAAATAAAAAGGGTATAAACAATTTTTTTTCATGAATAAAAATTACATGCAAATGTAGGTGATGTTTTCTCACCATCCAGATATCTTATTTGCATTTTTCTCAGTTCGTATCATCTTGTTAAGAATGTTCTAACGACTTTGACCATTATTTGGAAACTTCATAATAAGTTGATACAAACTCAGAAAAATGCAAATAAGATATCAGGATGTTCACAAAACATCACCTACATTTGCATGCAATTTTTATTCATGAAAAAAATATTGTTTATACCTTTTTTATTTTTAATAATGTTAATAAAATTAATTACCTCAGGTAGTTTAAAGGGTTCTTTTTTCCTGAATGCAAATGATATGAACATAAAGGTAATGTTTATCTGAACATTTTGATATCTTATTTGCATTTTTCTGAGTTCATATGAATTAGTTATGAATTTTCAAAGTTTTGGTCAAACGGTCAAAGGGCATTCGAGGGACCTCGACGGAAAAAGTAAGGGCAAAACTGAGCAAGCTCGAAAAGTAAGGGCAAAACCCGTGGGTAGGAACCAACTAAGGGTAAAAATGCAATTGTCCCTTGAAGTTAATATTTCAAGCAAATACCCGAGTTGAGAGATATGAAGTCTCTAACAAGTTCTATAGCTAAAAGATGGAGGAGAATCGCTCAACTAGTGAGCATGTGCTCAGATTGTCTGAGTACTTCAATCGCTTGAATCAAGTGGGAGTTAATCTTCCAGATAAGATAGTGATTGACAGAATTCTCTAGTCACCATCACTAAGTTACTAGAACTTCGTAATGAACTATAGTATGCAAGGGATGAAGAAAACGATTCCCGAGCTCTTCGTGATGTTGAAATGGACGAAGGTAGAAATCAAGAAAGAGCATCAAGTGTTGATGATTGACAAGACCACTAGTTTCAAGAAAAGGGCAAAGGGAAAGAAAGGGAAACTTCAAGTAGAATGGAAAACAAGTTATCACTCCCGTGAAGAAGACCAAAGCTGGACCAAAGCCTGAAACTGAGTGCTTGCACTGCAAAGGAAATGGTCACTTGAAACGGAATTGCCCTAAATATTTGGTGGATAAGAAGGATGGCAAAGTGAACAAAGGTATATTTGATATACAGGTGTTTGATGTGTGCCTTACTAGTGTTTATAGTAGCCCCTGAGTATTTGATACTTGTTCGGTTGCTAAGATTAGTAACTCGAAACAGGAGTTACAGAATAAACAGAGACTAGTTGAAGGGGAAGTACGATGAGTGTTGGAAGTAGTTCCAAGATTGATATGATCATCATCGCACACTCCCTACACTTTCGGGATTAGTGTTAAACCTAAATAAATGTTATTTGGCATTTGCGTTGAGCATGAATATGATTTGATCATGTTTATTGCGATACGGTTATTCATTTAAAGTTAGAGAATAATTGTTATTCTATTTACATAAATAAGACCTTCGATGGTCATACACCCAATGAACATAGTTTGTTGGATCTCGATCGTAGTGATACACATATTCATAATATTGATACCAAAAGATGCAAAGTTAATAATGATAGTGCAACTTATTTGTGGCACTACCGTTTGGGTCATATCGGTGTAAAGCGCATGAAGAAACTCCATAAAGATGGATTTTCGGAATCACTTGGTTATGAATCATTTGATGCTTGTGAACCGTGCCTTTTGGGCAAGATGACTAAAACTCCGTTCTCCGGAACAATGGAACAAGCTACTGACTTATTGGAAATAATACATACCGATGTATGCGATCCAATGAGTGTTGATGCTCGTGGCAAGTATCGTTATTTTCTGACCTTCACAAGATGATTTGAGCAGATATGGGTATATCTACTTGATGAAACATAAGTCTGAAATAGTTGAAAGGTTCAAAGAATTTCAGAGTGAAGTGGAAAAATCATCGTAACAAGAAAATAAAATTTCTGCGATCTGATCGTAGAGACGAATATTTGAGTTATGAGTTTGGTCTTCAATTAAAACAATGTGGAATAGTTTCATAGCTCACGCCACCTGGAACACCACAACATTATGGTGTGTCCGAACATCATAACAGCACTTTATTGGATATGGTGCGATCTATGATGTCTCTTATTGATTTACCATTATCATTTTGAGGTTATGCATTAGAGACAGCTGCATTCACGTTAAAAGGGCACCATCTAAATCCGTTGAGATGACACCAGATGAACTGTGGTTTAGCAAGAAACCCAAGTTGTCGTTTCTTAAAGTTTGGGGCTATGATGCTTATGTGAAAAAGTTTCATCCTGATAAGCTCAAACCCAAATCGGAGAAGTG
This sequence comes from Triticum dicoccoides, assembly GCF_002162155.2. Taxonomy (NCBI): domain Eukaryota; kingdom Viridiplantae; phylum Streptophyta; class Magnoliopsida; order Poales; family Poaceae; genus Triticum; species Triticum dicoccoides. The sequence goes on along the minus strand of NC_041381.1, from coordinate 332,509,601 downwards.
CGTCTTCATAGAATACCCAATGGAAACTGTTGGGTGCACATTCTATCACAGATCCGAAGGCAAGATATTCGTTGCTAAAATGGATCCTTTCTAGAGAAGGAATTTCTCTCGAAAGAAGTGAGTGGGAGGAAAGTAGAACTTGATAAGGTAATTGTACCTTCTCCTGAACTGGAAAATTGTTCATCACAGAAATCAGTTCCAGTGATTGCTACACCGATTAGCGAGGAAGCTAATGATGATGATCATGAAACCTCAAATCAAGTTACTACAAAACCTCGTAGGTATTCCAGAGTATGGTCCGTGCCAGTGTGGTACGGTAATCCTATTCTGGAAGTCATGTTACTAGACCATGATAAACCTACGAACTATGAGGAAGTGATGATGAGCCCAGACTCCGCGAAATGGTTTGAGGCCATGAAATCTGAGATGGGATCCATATATGAGACCAAAGTGTGGACTTTGATTGACTTGCCCGATGATCGGCAAGCCATAGAAAATAAATGGATCTTCAAGAGGAAGACGGACGTTGATAGTAGTGTTACTATCTACAAAGCTAGATTTGTCGAAAAAGATTTTGACAAAGTTCAAGATGTTGACTACGATGAGTTTTTTCTCACTCGTATCAATGCTTAAAGTCTGTCCGAATCATGTTAACAATTGCCACATTTTATGAAATCTGGCAAAAGGATGTCAAAACTGCATTCTTTAATGGATTTATTAAAGAAGAGTTGTATATGATGCAACCAGAAGGTTTTGTCAATCCTAAAGATGCTAACAAAGTGTGCAAGCTCCAGCAATTCATCTATGGACTGGTGCAAGCATTTCGGAGTTGGAATATACGCTTTGATGAGTTGACCAAAGCATATGATTTTATACAGACTTCTGGAGAAGTCTGTATTTACAAGAAAGTGAGTGGGAGCACTAGAACATTTCTGATAAGTATATGTGAATGACATATTGTTGATCGGAAATAATGTAGAATTATTCTGCAAAGCATAACGGAGTGTTTTGAAAGGAGTTTTTCAAAGCAAGACCTCGGTGAAGCTGCTTACACATTGAGCATCAAGATCTATATAGATAGATCAAGACGCTTGATAAGATTTTTTCAAATGAGTACATACCTTGATAAATTTTTGAAATACTTCAAAATGGAACAGTCAAAGAAGGAGTTCTTGCCTGTGATGCAAAGGTGTGAAGTTGAGTAAGACTCAAGACCCGACCATGGCAGAAAATAGAAAGAGAATGAAAAGTCATTCCCTATGCCTCAGTCATAGGTTCTATAAAGTATGCTATGCTATGTACCAGACCTATTGTATACCTTGCTCTGGCAAGGGGGTACAATAGTGATCTAGGAGTAGATCACTGGACATTGGTCAAGAATATCCTTAGTGAGGACTAAGGAAATATTTCTCGATTATGGAGGTGATAAAAGAGCCCATCATAAAGAGTTACATCGGTGCAAGCTTCTACACCGATCCAGATGACTCTAAGTCTCAATCTGGATACATATTAAAAGTGGGAGCAATTAGCTAGAGTAGCTCCGTGCAGAACATTGTAGACATAGAATATTTGCAAAATACATACGGCTCTGAATATGACAGACCCGTTGACTAAGCTTCTCTCACGAGCAAAACATGATCACACCTTAGTACGCTTTGGGTGTTTATCACATAGCGATATGAACTAGATTATTGACTCTAGTAAACCCTTTGGGTGTTAGTCACATGACGATGTGAACTATGGGTGTTAATCATATACAGATATGAATATTGGTGTTAAATCACATGGCGATGTGAACTAGATTATTGACTCTAGTGCAAGTGGGAGACTGAAGGAAATATGCCCTAGAGGCAATAATAAAGTTATTATTTATTTCCTTATTTCATGATAAATGTTTATTATTCATGCTAGAATTGTATTAACCGGAAACATGATACGTGTGTGAATACATAGACAAACATATAGTCACTAGTATGCTTCTACTTGACTAGCTCATTAATCAAAGATGGTTATGTTTCCTAACCATAGACATGTGTTGTCATTTGATTAACGGGATCACATCATTAGGAGAAGGATGTCATTGACATGACCCATTTCGTTAGCCTAGCACTTGATCGTTTAGTATATTGCTATTGCTTTCTTCATGACTTATACATGTTCCTGTAACTATGAGATTATGCAACTCCCATTTACCGGAGGAACACTTTGGGTGCTACCAAACATCACAACATAACTGGGTGATTATAAAGGAGTACTACAGGTGTCTCCAAAGGTACATGTTGGGTTGGCATATTTCGAGATTAGGTTTTGTCACTCCGATTGTCGGAGAGGTATCTCTGGGCCCTCTCGGTAATGCACATCACTATAAGCCTTGCAAGCAATGTAGCTAATGAGTTAGTTATGGAATGATGCATTACGTAACGAGTAAAGAGACTTGTCGGTAACGAGATTGAACTAGGTATTGGATACCGACGATCGAATCTCGGACAAGTAACATACCGATGACAAAGGGAACAACGTATGTTGTTATGTGGTTTGACCGATAAAGATCTTCGTAGAATATGTAGGAGCCAATATGGGCATCCAGGTCCCGCTATTGGTTATTGACCGAGAATAGTTCTAGGTTTTGTCTACATAGTTCTCAAACCCGTAGGGTCCGCACGCTTAACGTTACGATGACAGTTTTATTATGAGTTTATAAGTTTTGATGTACCGAATGAGTTTGGAGTCCCGGATGAGATCAGGGACATGACGAGGAGTCTCGAAATGGTCGAGACGTAAATATCGATATATTGGACGACTACATTCGGAGTTTGGCATGGTTCCGAGTGATTCGGGTATTTATCGGAGTACCGGAGAGTTACGGGAATTCGCCGGGGAGAAGTATTAGGCCTTATTGGGCCATACGGGAAAGAGAGAGGGGCTGCCTTAGGGCAGGCCGCACGCCCCCCCATGGCCTAGTCCGAATTGGACTAGGGGGAGGGGCCGCACCCCCTCCTTCCTTCCCTTCTCTCTTCCCCTTCCTTGTCTCCTACTCCTACTACTTGGAAGGACTCCTAGTTGGACTAGGAAAGGGGGAATCCTACTCCCGGTGGGAGTAGGACTCCCCTAGGGCGCCCCATAGAGAGGGCCGGCCCTCCCCTCCTCCACTCCTTTATATACGGGGGCAGGGGGCACCCCATAGACACACAAGTTGATCTACGGATCGTTCCTTAGCCGTGTGCGGTGCCCCCCTCCACCATATTCCACCTCTGTCATATCGTCTCGGAGTTTAGGCGAAGCCCTGCGTCGGTAGAACATCATCATCGTCACCACGCCGTCGTGCTGACAGAACTCATCCCCAAAGCTTTGCTGGATCGGAGCCCGGGGATTGTCATCGAGCTGAACGTGTGCTGAACTCGGAGGTGTCGTACGTTCGGTGCTTGGACCGGTCGGATCGTGAAGACGTACGACTACATCAACCGCGTTGTGCTAATGCTTCCGCTTACGGTCTGCGAGGGTACGTGGACAACACTCTCCCCTCTCGTTGCTATGCCATCACCATGATCTTGCGTGTGCGTAGGAATTTTTTTGAAATTACTACGTTCCCCAACAGTGGCATCCGAACCTAGGTTTTATGCGTTGATGTTATATGCACGAGTAGAACACAAGTGAGCTATGGGCGATACAAGTCATACTGCTTACCAGCATGTCATACTTTGGTTCGGCGGTATTGTGAGATGAAGCGGCCCGGACCGACATTACGCGCACGCTTACGCGAGACTGGTTTCACCGTTACGAGCACTCGTGCTTAAAGGTGGCTGGCGGGTGTCTGTCTCTCTCACTTTAGCTGAATCGAGTGTGGCTACGCCCGGTCCTTGCAAAGGTTAAAACAACACTAACTTGACGAACTATCGTTGTGGTTTTGATGCGTAGGTAAGAACGGTTCTTGCTAAGCCCGTAGCAGCCACGTAAAACTTGCAACAACAAAGTAGAGGACGTCTAACTTGTTTTTGCAGGGCATGTTGTGATGTGATATGGTCAAGACGTGATGCTATATTTTATTATATGAGATGATCATGTTTTGTAACCGAAGTTATCGGCAACTGGCAGGAGCCATATGGTTGTCGCTTTATTGTATGAAATGCAAACGCCCTGTAATTGCTTTACTTTATTACTAAGCGGTAGCGATAGTCGTAGAAGCAATAGATGGCGTAAACGACAACGATGCTACGATGGAGATCAAGGTGTCGCCCCGGTGACGATGGTGATCATGACGGTTCTTCGAAGATGGAGATCACAAGCACAAGATGATGATGGCCATATCATATCACTTATATTGATTGCATGTGATGTTTATCCTTTATGCATCTTATCTTGCTTTGATTGACGGTAGCATTTTAAGATGATCTCTCACTAATAATCAAGAAGTGTTCTTCCTGAGTATGCACCGTTGCGAAAGTTCTTCGTGCTGAGACACCACGTGATGATCGGGTGTGATAGGCTCTACGTTCAAATACAACGGGTGCAAAACAGTTGCACACGCGGAATACTCAGGTCATACTTGACGAGCCTAGCATATACAGATACTTGTTCGGTTGCTAAGATTAGTAACTCGAAACAGGAGTTACAGAATAAACAGAGACTAGTTGAAGGGGAAGTACGATGAGTGTTGGAAGTAGTTCCAAGATTGATATGATCATCATCGCACACTCCCTACACTTTCGGGATTAGTGTTAAACCTAAATAAATGTTATTTGGCATTTGCGTTGAGCATGAATATGATTTGATCATGTTTATTGCGATACGGTTATTCATTTAAAGTTAGAGAATAATTGTTATTCTGTTTACATGAATAAGACCTTCGATGGTCATACACCCAATGAACATAGTTTGTTGGATCTCGATCGTAGTGATACACATATTCATAATATTGATGCCAAAAGATGCAAAGTAATAATGATAGTGCAACTTATTTGTGGCACTGCCGTTTGGGTCATATCAGTGTAAAGCGCATGAAGAAACTCCATAAAGATGGATTTTCGGAATCACTTGGTTATGAATCATTTGATGCTTGCGAACCGTGCCTTTTGGGCAAGATGACTAAAACTCCGTTCTCCGGAACAATGGAACAAGCTACTGACTTATTGGAAATAATACATACCGATGTATGCAATCCAATGAGTGTTGATGCTCGTGGCATGTATCGTTATTTTCTGACCTTCACAAGATGATTTGAGCAGATATGGGTATATCTACTTGATGAAACATAAGTCTGAAATAGTTGAAAGGTTCAAAGAATTTCAGAGTGAAGTGGAACAATCATCGTAACAAGAAAATAAAATTTCTGCGATCTGATCGTAGAGACGAATATTTGAGTTACGAGTTTGGTCTTCAATTAAAACAATGTGGAATAGTTTCACAGCTCACGCCACCTGGAACACCACAACATTATGGTGTGTCCGAACATCATAACAACACTTTATTGGATATGGTGCGATCTATGATGTCTCTTATTGATTTACCATTATCATTTTGAGGTTATGCATTAGAGACAGCTGCATTCACGTTAAAAGGGCACCATCTAAATCCGTTGAGACGACACCAGATGAACTATGGTTTAGCAAGAAACCCAACTTGTCGTTTCTTAAAGTTTGGGGCTATGATGCTTATGTGAAAAAGTTTCATCCTGATAAGCTCAAACCCAAATCGGAGAAGTGCATCTTCATAGAATACCCAATGGAAACTGTTGGGTGCACATTCTATCACATATCCGAAGGCAAGATATTCGTTGCTAAAATGGATCCTTTCTAGAGAAGGAATTTCTCTCGAAAGAAGTGAGTGGGAGGAAAGTAGAACTTGATAAGGTAATTGTACCTTCTCCTGAATTGGAAAATTGTTCATCACAGAAATCAGTTCCAGTGATTGCTACACCGATTAGCGAGGAAGCTAATGATGATGATCATGAAACTTCAAATCAAGTTACTACAAAACCTCATAGGTATTCCAGAGTACGGTCCGCGCCAGTGTGGTACGGTAATCCTATTCTGGAAGTCATGTTACTAGACCATGATAAACCTACGAACTATGAGGAAGCGATGATGAGCCCAGATTCCGCGAAATGGTTTGAGGCCATGAAATCTGAGATGGGATCCATATATGAGACCAAAGTGTGGACTTTGATTGACTTGCCCGATGATCGGCAAGCCATAGAAAATAAATGGATCTTCAAGAGGAAGACGGACGTTGATAGTAGTGTTACTATCTACAAAGCTAGATTTGTCAAAAAAGGTTTTTGACAAAGTTCAAGATGTTGACTATGATGAGTTTTTTCTCACTCGTATCAATTCTTAAAGTCTGTCCGAATCAAGTTAACAATTGCCATATTTTATGAAATCTGGCAAAAGGATGTCAAAACTGCATTCTTTAATGGATTTATTAAAGAAGAGTTGTATATGATGCAACCAGAAGGTTTTGTCAATCCTAAAGATGCTAACAAAGTGTGCAAGCTCCAGCGATTCATCTATGGACTGGTGCAAGCATCTCGGAGTTGGAATATACGCTTAGATGAGTTGATCAAAGCATATGATTTTATACAGACTTCTGGAGAAGCCTGTATTTATAAGAAAGTGAGTGGGAGCACTACAACATTTCTGATAAGTATATGTGAATGACATATTGTTGATCGGAAATAATGTAGAATTATTCTGCAAAGCATAAAGGAGTGTTTTGAAAGGAGTTTTTCAAAGCAAGACCTCGGTGAAGCTGCTTACACATTGAGCATCAAGATCTATATAGATAGATCAAGACGCTTGATAAGATTTTTTCAAATGAGTACATACCTTGATAAATTTTTGAAATAGTTCAAAATGGAACAGTCAAAGAAGAAGTTCTTGCCTGTGATGCAAAGGTGTGAAGTTGAGTAAGACTCAAGACCCGACCATGGCAGAAAATAGAAAGAGAATGAAAAGTCATTCCCTATGCCTCAGTCATAGGTTCTATAAAGTATGCTATGCTATGTACCAGACCTATTGTATACCTTGCTCTGGCAAGGGGGTACAATAGTGATCTAGGAGTAGATCATTGGACATTGGTCAAGAATATCCTTAGTGAGGACTAAGGAAATATTTCTCGATTATGGAGGTGATAAAAGATCCCAAAGTAAAGAGTTACATCGGTGCAAGCTTCTACACCGATCCAGATGACTCTAAGTCTCAATCTGGATACATATTAAAAGTGGGAGCCGCTAGAGTAGCTCCGTGCAGAACATTGTAGACATAGAATATTTGCAAAATACATACGGCTCTGAATATGACAGACACGTTGACTAAGCTTCTCTCACGAGCAAAACATGATCACACCTTAGTACGCTTTGGGTGTTTATCACATAGCAATGAGAACTAGATTATTGACTCTAGTAAACCCTTTGGATGTTAGTCACATGACGATGTGAACTATGGGTGTTAATCATATACAGATATGAATATTGGTGTTAAATCACATGGCGATGTGAACTAGATTATTGACTCTAGTGCAAGTGGGAGACTGAAGGAAATATGCCCTAGAGGCAATAATAAAGTTATTATTTATTTTCTTATTTCATGATAAATGTTTATTATTCATGCTAGAATTGTATTAACCGGAAACATGATACGTGTGTGAATACATAGACAAACATATAGTCACTAGTATGCCTCTACTTGACTAGCTCATTAATCAAAGATGGTTATGTTTCCTAACCATAGACATGTGTTGTCATTTGATTAACGGGATCACATCATTAGGAGAATGATGTGATTGACATGACCCATTTCGTTAGCCTAGCACTTGATCGTTTAGTATATTGCTATTGCTTTCTTCATGACTTATACATGTTCCTGTAACTATGAGATTATGCAACTCCCGTTCACCGGAGGAACACTTTGTGTGCTACCAAACGTCACAACATAACTGGGTGATTATAAAGGAGTACTACAGGTATCTCCAAAGGTACATGTTGGGTTGGCGTATTTCGAGATTAGGTTTTGTCACTCCGATTGTCGGAGAGGTATCTCTGGGCCCTCTCGGTAATGCACATCACTATAAGCCTTGCAAGCAATGTAGCTAATGAGTTAGTTACGGAATGATGCATTACGTAATGAGTAAAGAGACTTGTCGGTAACGAGATTGAACTAGGTATTGGATACCGACGATCGAATCTCGGACAAGTAACATACCGATGACAAAGGGAACAATGTATGTTGTTATGCGGTTTGACCGATAAAGATCTTCGTAGAATATGTAGGAGCCAATATGGGCATCTAGGTCCCGCTATTGGTTATTGACCGAGAATAGTTCTAGGTCATGTCTACATAGTTCTCAAACCCGTAGGGTCCGCACGCTTAACGTTACGATGACCGTTTTATTATGAGTTTATAAGTTTTGATGTACCGAAGGAGTTCGGAGTCCCGGATGAGATCGGGGACATGACGAGGAGTCTCGAAATGGTCGAGACGTAAAGATCGATATATTGGACGACTATATTCGGAGTTCGGAAAGGTTCCGAGTGATTCGGGTATTTATCGGAGTACCGGAGAGTTACGGGAATTCGCCGGGGAGAAGTATTAGGCCTTATTGGGCCATACGGGAAAGAGAGAGGGGCTGCCTAGGGCAGGCCGCGTGCCCCCCCATGGCCTAGTCCGAATTGGACTAGGGGGAGGGGCCGCACCCCCTCCTTCCTTCCCTTCTCTCTTCCCCTTCCTTGTCTCCTACTCCTACTACTTGGAAGGACTCCTAGTTGGACTAGGAAAGGGGGAATCCTATTCCCGGTGGGAGTAGGACTCCCCTAGGGCGCCCCATAGAGAGGGTCGGCCCTCCCCTCCTCCACTCCTTTATATACGGGGGCAGGGGGCACCCTATAGACACACAAGTTGATCTACGGATCATTCCTTAGCCGTGTGCGGTGCCCCCCTCCACCATATTCCACCTCGGTCATATCGTCGCGGAGTTTAGGCGAAGCCCTGCGCCGGTAGAACATCATCATCGTCACCACGCCATCGTGCTGACGGAACTCATCCCCGAAGCTTTGCTGGATCGGAGCCCGGGGATTGTCATCGAGCTGAACGTGTGCTGAACTCGGAGGTGCCATACGTTCGGTGCTTGGATCGGTCGGATCGTGAAGACGTACGACTACATCAACCGCGTTGTGCTAACGCTTCCGCTTACGGTCTACGAGGGTACGTGGAAAACACTCTCCCCTCTCGTTGCTATGCCATCACCATGATCTTGCGTGTGCGTAGGAAATTTTTTGAAATTACTATGTTCCCCAACATAAAGACCTTCAATGTCAAGCCGAAGGTTGTGAAGGGCAGCCAAGCGGAGTGCGGAGGCGCCATGGTGGGAAAAATGCCCAACGTCACTTGGCTCGAGGGTGCCTTCGTGGAATCCATCAAAGGGTGGCAATCGGGGTGGTTCTACATCACCGAGCCGCGTGACCCTAAATGGCAGCGACCCCCGAATTCAGATCTGGCTTCCCAATGCAGCTCACCTCCTGGAAAGAGAAGGGCCTGCTATGGAGTAGTTCGGAAGAGCTGACTGGACTCCAGTCCTGTCTCCAAACCCTGGTGAATTAGAAGCTCATGCTTGTCAACGTGATCCAGGTCATGCTCGTCCGCCGGATTCTCCCCTGCCAGCAACGGGACTTCAATTTGTGGGAGTTTGATCCGGCACAGCACCAAACCTTGAGCAGGCTCTTTGACACTACGTACGAAGCTGCCTGGAGGGTGTTGTTCAAGGGCGCCGAAGCTCCCGCATCCGCTACCGAAGATCTCGGATTCAGCTCGCAGCGTCCGACTGGCGAGGTAAGCCATGTTGTCCTTTATGGGACACTTGCTTTTCATGTTTTGACTTTATACGGGATCTAAACTCCCAATACCTTTAACAGGCCTGGCAGGCGACATCCGGACAGGTTAACTGTCCGGCTCCCCTTCCAGAAGACCCAGCAGATGCCCGTTTGACAGGGCTGCTGGTCCCGGCACTTTACGTAGTGCCGGAGAAGAAGGCCAAGAAGAAGGCCACTGGAACCCGAAGGAGTTCCCGGCGTCAGGTGGTATCGGACTCATCGTCCGATGACTCCGAGGCGGACTCCTCCCACGAGGATGAGGAGGAGAAGAAGGAGGCCTCTCCCCTAACGGGGGGAGAGAAGAAGAGGAATGCCTCCCCAACGAGGGAGGCCGAAGGGTCCAAGAAGGGAAGGACCCTTCCCCCGGACTGTTCCGCCAACGTCAGCGACAGCGACGAGGAGTGGCCCTCAAGGGCCAAGCCCCTTGTGAGATCGTAAGTATCCGCACTCCTAGATGATTTATAATTTTTCTTTTTGTCGCATGATGTCTTTCTAATGCCGCATACAACCCTGTAGTCCGTCCAAGGATGATCTTCCCGCTTCGTCGAGCGGGTCCTTGGGCACATCGGATATGGATTCTCTTCCGACCGCCTCCACCCCCCGCGATGCTGACGACGCCGAGGTGGGATCTCGGGAAGGGACCCACCAGGAGGAGGAGGACCCGGAGGTGCCGCAGGGCAACCTCCCAGACTTTGCACCGGACTCCGCACCGGAACCTGCAGTGGTTCCGGAGTCCGGCGGGCGGCCCCTTCATAAGAAGGGCAAGACTGTGACACCGGCGGCCTCCGTCCAACCGGAGGCGCCGGATAACTTGCTGGAGGCGCTCAATGGCGCTTTCATCGAAGAAGAACACCGCACTGTCATGAGTGCGGTGATTCAGAAGGTTCAGCTCGCCAAAAGCGGGCTGACCGAGGCCTGTAGCAGCCTTCTAACAGGCTTTGAGGTAAGAATTTTAATATATGTAAAATAGTACCGCATAGACAGTAGCCCCTGATGCTCGGTTCGGTGTTTGGAAAGAAAAGCCGGACTGAGGATCTAAAAAGATATACACAGGAGTCTTAAAAAATATGTCAATATGGGATTGCAGGCTGCGCTGCTGACCTCTACCGCACTGACTGCGGAGGTCAATGCTTTGAAGCAGAGCCTCAAGCGGTACGAGAGCGAGCTCGGCCGTGCCAAGAAGCAGCTCGAGGATAAGGAAGGTGAGTAACACCGTATTAATTTTGTACCTTACAGAAAAGGATTTGGTTGCAAGAGAAATAACAAGGATAACGTGGGTACTCCAGGGGCCACGAACGAGGTGGCAACCCTGAAGGAGGCGGTGTCCGTGGCCGAACGCAATGCGGCCGTGGAACGAGCCAAGCGAGAGAAGCAGGAGGCGCGGGTGGCGGAGGTACAGCAAGAGCTCCAGGCTCTCGTCTAAAAGCACGAGAGTTTGGAGCGTGACTCGAAGACTCGAGAGTCCGAGCTTGCGTCGGCTCTTGAGTGTGTCAAAGCCGCTAAGGCCGATGCCCACAAGGCCCTCCGGGAAATCGAGGATTTGAAGAAAATAGCGGCGGGTAAGGCATTCTTCATGCAAAGCAAGCATGTTAAAGTGAATTATCTGTTACTTACCCGAATTCGGAGCTCTCCAGGAGCGTTCGCAGATCTGCCCCGTAGCGTGTCCGATGCTGCCGCTTTCTACAGAGCCGAGGAGGGGAGCTCGACGGAGAAGGTATTCTGGTCTCAGTATGCTGAGGCCGGACATCCGGTGCCCCTTAGCGACCAGCTGAAGCAGCTGGTCGAGCTCCACAAGGTGGCCGAACAGGCCATGAAGGGCCTTATAGTTCGGCTATGGCCCAAAGAGGCCGTGCCTGGGAGCTACTTCGGCCTGGTGCGGAGGCTGGTGGATGTGTGTCCCTGGGTTGAAGTCATCAAGCACTCCGCCTGCATTGAAGGTGCCCGTCGGGCCCTTGCCCGTGCTAAGGTGCACTGGGGCAAGATGGATGCTGAGAAGCTTGTGACGGATGCGCCACCGCCAGGCAAGGAGTATCGCACACCCGAGATTTATTATAAGGGTGTCCTGAAGGGTGACCGCATTATTGCGGGTGAGTGCTCCAAAGATGTAATATTTGAGTAGACTCGCATTTTGTTATCCTGTGCGCCGAAAACTTTGTTTGTATGCGCTAAGCAACGCTTGTTAATTTAAAATATTACCTTCTGTGCGGCCGTTTATCAAATCTGAGAGATGGCAAGTCGTCGGCTTCAGCCCCCATGCCACGAGTGCTGGGGTGTTCGGGATAAACTTGAGCGCCCTTGTTCCCATTTTTGGGTCCATCTAGGGAGGCGTTCAACACAACGAACAAGGCAACCGTACTTATAGTGCTTGAACACTCTCACTTAGCCATAGAATTCTATAATTTTAAATTTCGGCGAAGCCCCTAGTGTTCGGAAGGCCGAATTCGGGGCGCTATCCATGCCTGGGCCGAACAAAGCCGGTTCCTCGCTCCAAGCGGCATAAGTCTTTACGGATATTCAAAAACCTCTCGAACAGCGACCGGCTCTCGCCTCATCATGACGGTCAGTTTTAGCTTTCTCCACTGAGGTGCTCGCCCAGCTCAACCGGGGCACAATCACAGTGGTTCTCCCAGTGCTACCTTAGCCGATATACCGGAACGTAAGGTACCAAAACATGGGAGCCGGGCAAACCCAACTATTGACCCAAGACATGATTCGGAGCCGATGCATATAATGCTATAAGTTCGGGGTGCCGCACTTGTGAAAGTGTCCGGACTTATCACACCATAATGTGGGGAACTTAAGCCCCTGGTGTACTTAGCCATACCAAAGTGTACGGATGCAACATGTCATAAATGAACATATGTATAAGAAAGGAATGCAATTATAAGCAAAAAGGCGATGCATTGTTTTTTCAAGAAATACTGCCATGAATGCAGAATGATACAAATAGTGCGGTAAGCAAGGGATGGGACTATTAAACATGTCCCCCTCCAGGGGCAGGCTGCGGAATGGTGTATAAAACAGATTTAATGCTCGTAATGGAGACCACCTGGATACTCGTCGTAGCCTTTCTCCTTCCCTGGCTGTTGCATCGTGAGTTCGGCAGGTCTACTGCCGCATAGGGCCTCTGGTGAACGGAGTCCTGTGGGGAAGAAAAAAGAAAAAGGAAAAAAGGGATGACACACTTGGGAGCCCCTGGTGTGGTTAAGCCGCATTCTGGGCCTGTCGTGGTCGTGCCCCTCCCCCTATGCCCATGGTATCTCCAGAGCGTAATGATGTACGCGAGGGACCAATCTTGCAATTTTGCAAGGGCTGGGGTTGGGGCCGCATTGCTACGCGTGCTCGGAATGTGCCAGGTGGTCTTGTTGTAGGTTACTGCGGGCGCGTTTAGCCATGTCCGGTCGCTTATCGGCCGGACTCGAGAATTGCCTTAAGAGGCTGCACTGTACTTCTGCCGCGAGAGCCGCTGTATGTTCCTCCGTTCAGAGAGAGCGTTCAGTGTTTCCGTTGACCGTGATGACTCCTCGAGGGCCTGGCATCTTGAGCTTGAGGTATGCGTAGTGCGGCACCGCATTGAATTTTGCCAACGCGGTCCGTCCGAGCAGAGCATGATAGCCGCTGCGGAACGGAACTATGTCAAAGATTAACTCCTCGCTTCGGAAGTTATTCGGGAATCCAAAGACCACTTCCAGTGTAACTGAGCCTGTACAATTGGCCTCTACACCTGGCATGATGCCTTTGAAGGTCATCTTTGTGGGTTTAATCCTTGAGGGGTCTATGCCCATCTTGCGCACTGTATCCTGATAAAGCAGGTTCAGGCTGCTGCCGCCGTCCATCAGGACTCTGGTGAGGTGAAATCCATCGACGATTGGGTCTAAAACCAATGCGGCGAATCCGCCATGGCGGATGCTGGTGGGGTGGTCCCTTCGATCAAAAGTGATCGGGCAGGAGGACCATGGGTTGAACTTTGGGGCGACTGGCTCCATCGCGTATACGTCCCTGAGTGCATGCTTCCGCTCCCTTTTGGGTATGTGGGTTGCGTATATCATGTTCACCGTCCGCACTTGTGGGGGAAAACCCTTCTGTCCTCTATTGTTCGGCGGCCGGGTCTCTTCCTCGTCATCGCTATGCAGCCCCTTGTCATTGTTTTCGGCAATTAACTTGCCTGCCTGCTTGAATACCCAACAATCCCTGTTGGTGTGATTAGCTGGCTTTTCGGGGGTGCCGTGTATCTGGCAAGAGCGGTCGAGTATTCGGTCCAAATTGGACGGACCCGGAGTAGTTCTTTTGAATGGCTTTTTCTGCTGACCGGGTTTGCAGCCTCTGAATCCGGCGTTGACTGCCGTATCCTCAGTGTCATCGCCGTTAACGTGACGTTCATTCTTGTTGCGACGCGACCTGCCATTGCGGTCCGTGGTATCCGGACTGCCAGAATTTTTGCTGAGGTTGTTACTGCGGGCTAGCCAGCTGTCCTCTCCCGCGCAGAAGTGGGGCATGAGTGATGTGAGGGCTGCCATGGATTTCGGCTTTTCCTGTCATAGGTGTCAGGCAAGCCACTCGTCGCGGATGTTATGTTTGAAGGCTGCGAGGGCCTCTGCATCCGGACAGTCGACGATTTGATTTTTCTTTGTTAAGAACCATGTCTAGAATTGTCTGGCCGATTTGTCTGGCTGCTGAATTATGTGGCTTAGGTCATCGGCGTCTGGTGGTCGCACATATGTGCCCTAGAAGTTGTCAAGGAATGCGGCTTCCAGGTCCTCCCAACACCCAATTGATTATGATGGCAAGCTGTTAAGCCAATGCCGAGCTGGTCCTTTAAGCTTGAGTGGGAGGTATTTGATGGCGTGAAGATCGTCACCGCGGGCCATGTGGATATGAAGGAGATAGTCTTCGATCCAAACCGCGGGGTCTGTTGTGCCATCGTAGGATTCAATGTTCACTGTTTTGAACCCTTCGGGGATTTGATGATCCATTACTGCGTCTGTGAAGCATAGTGGGTGTGCGGCGCCTCTATATTGGGCTATCACGACGTAGCTCAAGCGAGCTTTGTCTACTGTGTTCGGCCCGGCTGGAGTTGCAGTATCCGGTGCGACGGTCGTCGTCACGCATCATGGGGCGCCCACGCGATCCGTAGATCGATCTTGATTGTCTTGCCTTATCCTCCAATATGTCTCGCAAGTCTGGCGCATTCCCCCGTGGTTTCGTACTTTTCGAGCGATGCCGGGGTATGGCTTTAGTGGAAGGCCTAGAGGCCTCTCTGTCGCGGCCACGAGGTGGTCGGTCGGCCGTATTGTGCGCTGGTGATGTAGGTTTATATGCCTCCTCCTCTAATCGAGGGAGCAGCTTGCGTTTGGGGTAGCTTTTGGAGGGGCGTTCGAGTTCATACTCTTCGGCCGCAAGGACTTCAGTCCATCTGTCGGCTAGCAAATCTTGGTCAGCTCTAAGCTGTTGCTGCTTTTTCTTGAGGCTGCTTGCCGTGGCCCTAAGCCTGCGTTTAAAACACTCTTGTTCGACGGGATCCTCAGGCACGACAAATTCATCGCCGTCGAGGCTTGCCTCGTCTCCGGAGGGAGGCATGTAATTATCATCCTCTACCTCTTCGTCTACCGCTCTCTCATGAGGGCTGGCTTCTCCGTCCTCCTGTGCTGAATTTTGCTGGAGGGGGTTGTCTTCGGCACTGTCCGGGGTGTTATTGTCTCCGGTGCCGGAATCTCCATTCTTGCTGTGGCGGGATTTAGAGCGGCGCCACTGACGCTGGCGCTTAGGGTGTTTCTTGGAGGAGTCTTCCTCCGCTGTTTCCTCGCCATTCCCATCCTTTGGGATGTCCACCATGTATATGTCGTATGACGAGGTGGTCTTCCAGTGCCCCGTAGGTTCTGGTTCTTGGTCGTCTCCGGCATCGTCGTCCATACCGTCGATGTCTTCGGAGTCGTAGTCTAGCATGTCGGTTAGATCGTCGACAGTGGATACAAAGTGGGTGGTGGGTGGGCTTTGAATTTCTTCGTCATCCGCATCCCAACCGTCCTGTCCGTGATCCGGCCAGGGCTCTCCTGATAACGAGAGATACTTTAGCGAATTCAGGATGTCACCAAAAGGCGAGTGCTGAAAGATGTCCGCAGCGGTGAACTCCATGATCGGCGCCCAATCGGATTCGATTGGTAGGGGCGCAGGAGGTTCGGAGTCCGGCGAGGAGTCCGGCGCCTCAGAGTCATGAGCTTCACAAGGGACAAGGTCAGTATTCGGCTTCATCGCCGTAGATGTAGCAGCCCCCGAGGCGGTGTCTAGCCACCTGTCCTCAATCTGCGCAGCCGGCTCCGAATTGAGGGTCGGAGCGAACTCGTGTGCGGCCTCCAGGGCACTGTCCGGCAGCAGAGCTAAATCATGCCAATCGTGACAGTGCGGCGCGCTCGGGTGTGGCTCGAATCCATCGAAGATCAAGTCTCCACGGATGTCAGCCGTGAAGTTCAAACTTCCGAATCTGACCTGATGGCCAGGGGCGTACCTTTCAATCTACTCCAGATGGCCAAGCGCATTGGCCCGCAGTGCAAAGCTGCTGAATACGAAGATCTTGTCCGGGGAGAAAAGTCTCACCTTGGACTGTGTCATTGTTGTTGATGATCGAAGGAGCCATTGAGCCTATCGGTGACGACACAGAGGAACTCTCTATGAAAGCACCAATGTCGGTGTCAAAACCGGCGGATCTCGGGTAGGGGGTCCCGAACTGTGCGTCTAGGTGGATGGTAACAGGAGACAAGGGACACGATGTTTTTACCCAGGTTCGGGCCCTCTCGATGGAGGTAAAACCCTACTCCTGCTTGATTGATATTGATGATATGGGTAGTACAAGAGTGGATCTACCACGAGATCAAGGAGGCTAAACCCTAGAAGCTAGCCTATGGTATGATTGTTGTTGTGTCCTACGGACTAAAACCCTCCGGTTTATATAGACACCGGAGAGGGCTAGGGTTACACAGAGTCGGTTACAATGGTAGGAGATCTACATATCCATATCGCCAAGCTTGCCTTCCACGCCAAGGAAAGTCCCATCCGGACACGGGACGAAGTCTTCAATCTTGTATCTTCATAGTCTTGGAATCCGGCCGATGATGATAGTTCGGCTATCCGGACACCCCCTAGTCCAGGACTCCCTCAGTCGTGCTCGCCGCACAGCGCCTGGCGCAGCAAGACACCATCAACATAATCACAAATCGTCCACAAGGGCTACTACATGCAAGAGGAGGACGATAGGACGCTGGCATTCTTGGACCGCAGGGCAACCTTGGACGGCACTGTTCAGAAGCACGTTGAGCTCGCCGCCAACGCAACTGCTCCTCACATGTCGGTTGGTGACCCGGCGCACTAGGGCGTGAGGGTGTCGTTGATGGATCCGTATGTATTTTTATCTTTCCGTCAAATCCATGTAGTAGTATATGATACTACAGTAATTATCTTACCTTTCGCATCAACTTCATAATTTTTGTACGTACTCCATGCATGAACGGCGCCATAACCAAACTTCTCATTACTCTAGGCAAAATCGTTATTTTCTATCTATCGGTCGTTCCATGGAGCAGAACCAATTTTTACAAGTTACGAGTTCAAAAGGAAAAGCCTGCCGCGTTCGTGTCGCACCCCCACACGGTTGGTCTGGCACGCCGCTCAAGCGGGAATGCGTGCGGTGTTGCATTTTCACTTACAAGTGGGACCGCAATTGAGCAAACCGACTATCGGCAAACCCCCACCCTGCCCACCGCGCGATGGCTGAGAAAACAGGAGGGAGAAGAGATGGCTGTAGCATGGACTCCAAGAAAATTGGTGTCGGATGGGACTCGCGTGGGTGGTGCGTGCCGTACTGCTAGACGTGAATGCTAGTTATGGCCCATGCCACCCCACTATATCGAGCCTATATCGAGGTACGTAGAACAAATTTCCTGTAGTCTGTGCTCAGCCCTCCTCTATCTCTCTTCTCAGCCAGCCAGCGGACGCGCGGAGCCCATCGTCTGTTTGCTCACATGCGGCCCCACATGTCAGTGAAAACGCAAGTGGACCCACTGAACCTGCACATCTTTCACCTCGACGTGCTGGTGATGAAAAACAAATCCAATAAAGATCTTCGGTGGCCGCTTTTGGAGTTACTCAAGAGTAGTAAGATTCTATTTACACTTTAACCCAAGATGCACATCTCGTGTTTTCAACTACCACTCTATTTTCTTTCATGACACGACCTGTGTCGGTGTACTAGAGTAGGGGTACCTTAGTATCCCAAACTTGTGCACGGGCAGTTGCAGCACCCCGCGGCAGGGCCCGCCAGGTCACCGCGAAGACCCTCTGTGGCTCTTCAGAAAACAAGACCCCGGCAAGAGGAGCTTGCCGGGAAGCCATTCAAGAACGAAGTATTCAAGATGAGAAGACAAGGCCCCGGCGAGAGGAGCTTGCCAGGAAGAGACAAGGCCCCGGCAAGAGGAGCTTGCCGGGAAGGCCAACCATGGTACCTCAATAAACACTTGCTGCAACGCACCACGCGTCTCGGCAAGGCTCGGTGAGCGGCAAGCTCCCAGGCCCGACAAGGTAGCACCCGCGGCAAGATGCTTGCCGCGGGAAGCGGTCGCTCCGCGCCCAGGCTCCAGCACATCCGCCAACGTGTCGCCTTGGGACCCTTACAGGCACGCGTGGCGGAAGACTGTGCAGCCAGCGGTGCGTGGTGGCCAGCAGCGCTGACACGAAGAGGCCATCGTGGCGAACGGTGGCGCTCCTAACATTTACTTTTCACACTGTTTAGGCGAGTCCGACGGGCATTCAATGCCCTTGTCCCCTGCCGTCAGGGTTAGGTAGGATACACTATGGCTACAGTAGAAGTAGCTGTACCAACCGCATTCTTTTTCCTTTTTTACCCCTCTAGCCTACGTTGCCACTTGTCGGTGACCCCTTGAGCGTATAAAAGGAGGCCCATGCGCAACGTAGAAGGGGTTCGACTCATTCGAAGCCAGCACACTCCCACGCTCGGTCTTGTAGCTCACCTCGCTCCCGAGCAAGAACACCCAATACAACCAAGCAGCAGTAGGAGTTTTATCTCTTCGGAGAGCTTCGAAGCTGGGTAAACTGCTCGTGTGCACTGCCTCAATCCGCTCTTCGTGCGGCCTCCGCCCTCTGCCAAACCGAAAGGGGCTCGGTCCCCATAGGTGTCCGCGGATCAGTTTCCCCGACATCTTTGGCGCGCCAGGTAGGGGGCGTCGAGACCATGTGAACCCGATCCGGTGTGCGCACGAGCTGCATCTTCATCGTCTTCATCAACATGCCACCGAAGAAGAAGGCTTCGGGGGCAACAGCCCCGTCGGCGTCGTTTCCTCCGCCTTCGGAGCAAGCAGACGGTGGGGGGGACGCCGGCGGAAGAACGGGCGCCGACGAGGGAGCTCACAGCGCTGCCAGGTCCAAGGACAAGGTGGCGCAGACCTCGGCGTCCGTGCGTGCACCGCGCCCGTCTCAGGAGGCGCGGGAGCAGCAGCGTCATGGCGTTCGCAGCGCCATACGCCCGCTACCCCAAGACCAAGCTGGTGGTTCGCATGACGTTCAAGACCAGCATGCACGCCAGCATGCTGGCCCCAGCAAGGTGCGGTCGCCTGGACGGGATGCTGCTCCTTCTAACTTGGTTAGAAGTCCGAGCATATCCCGCTCCTCGCACCGTTCACCGCTGCCGCCAACCACGCCAGCGGAAGCCTTTGGCACGGGCCCAACTGCTTCTAGACTACCCTCCAACGGCGGACAAGACCGACGAATGGAGGGCCACTATCCAGAGCGTCATCGGCTTCGCCAACGGCGACACTGCGCGTCAACCCAGCGCCTCGCTGCCGCGGCAAGATTGCCGGACGCGAGCCGGTGGCGACAAGAACGACGGAGGTGCGACTTCCAAGTACTCTCCGCCAAGAAGGCCAAGATCGCCGACTCGTCGGATCCACCCCGACAGCGGCTCCACCACATCGTCGGATCCACGAGCTCGTCGCGACCAGCGCCAAGTTCTCCATGAACGACAACAAGAGGACGCTCGTACCCGCATCGAGCACCAAAGAGAAGCGCGGCGTCAATCTGACCAGCGCGCTGGGCCCTCTGTCGACATGCGCGCGCCGGGGGAACCAGGCGACTTGCCGTACGCGGTAGGTTGCCCTGCGTTCACCCATGAGCTGCGGCAGGTCCAGTGGCCCAGCAAGAAGAACTTCAAACCAGACGTACCGGAGAAGTACGACGGCAAGTCGCATCCATCGGAGTTCCTCAGCATCTACACCATCGCGGTGCAGGCTGCCGGGGGACGGGACGACAAGATCCTTGCCAACTACTTCCCGCTGGTGCTCAAGCCCAACGTCAGGTCCTGGCTCATGCACTTGCCGGACAACTCCATTTCTTCTTGGGCAGATCTGTGCCATCAGTTCGTCGGGGCCTTTACAGGCGGCCACAAGCCACATGGCCAAGAGAGCGACCTTCATATGCTCGCCCAGAAGGAAGGAGAGTCCCTGCGCAAGTTCATTCAAAGGTTCAGCCGCGTACAGCACAACATCCCAGACGTCCACCCTGCCGCGGTCATCAGCGCGTTTCATCAGAACGTGCGAAACCGCAGGATGAGGGAGGAGATGGCGATGTGCAAAATCAGAGACGTCGCCGAGCTTTATGCCCTGGCCGACAAGTGCGCACGCGCTGAAGAGGGGAGGAGACTCCCCGGAGAGGATGCAGGAGCAGGAGGATCAGACAGTGAGGATGCCGCCCCGACAAGGAAAGGCCGGCGGCGGAACAACAGAAGGAAGAAGGGCAAGGAAGTGCTAGCTGTCGAGCAGTCTGGCAACGGAGGTGGCGCCAAGGAAGCTAAGGATGGTGGCTCCGGCAAGGAGACCCAGCCCGTGGCGGCCGCCGACAAGCCGGACAACTCCGGCAAGCAGTATTGCAAGATCCACCGCACCAAGGGCCACGATCTCCAAAGTTGCAAGAAAGTTGAGCAGCTTGTTGAGCTGCAAAAAGCTGAATGCGAGCGACGCGACAAAGAGAAGGCCCAGGAGGGTGCTGGAGGAGCTGGCAAGAAACGCCCCGACCGGGGAGGACGCCGCGGCAAGGCTAAGCAGCGGCAAGGAGACAGGCCTCCCCGCGGCCGCGACAAGGATGAAGACGACGACGATGACGAAGATATGGAGGATGATGAGGCCGATGAGCAGGAGTTTCAGAAGGCCACAGAGGTCCTGTGCGTTGACGGTGGTGCTTCTCTGCATACTTCGCACCGCCAACTCAAGCAGTGGATGCGGGAGGTTAATGCAGCAGAGCCATCCGTAGAGTCACGCAAGCCTCTGAAGTGGTCCAGCACGCCTATCATCTTCGATATTGAGGATCACCCTGATCGCGTAACTGCGGTCGGGTGCTTGCCGATGTTGGTTTCACCAACTATCCGCAACCTCATGGTCATGAAGATGCTAGTTGACGGCGGGGCCGGCTTGAATCTGATCTCCTCCGCGGTCCTTCAAAAACTCCAGATCCCCGATAGCGAGCTCGAAGAGACCGGCACGTTCCAAGGAATAAACCCGGGAAGGAGCAAGCCGAAGGGGAAGATCACGCTGCCGGTCACATTTGGCAGCGAGCTGAACTTCAGGATTGAGAGGGTCACATTTGACGTTGCCGACTTTCCATTGCCCTACAATGGGATCCTTGGCCGTCCAGCACTCACCAAGTTTATGGCAGCCTCTCACTATGCATACAACATGCTCAAGATGCCAGGCCCGATAAGTGTCATCTCTGTCCCTGGCGACAAGAAGGATGCCCTTATCTGCACCGACAAGATCTACTGGGAGGCAGCAGCCGCAGCTGATCGCAACGCACTTGCCGCTGAAGCTCCCGGGGGGAAGAAGAAGAAGACCAAGTCCGGCAAGAGCTCTGATGCCCACTCCGGCAGGTGCACCTCTTCGGAGTGCTGCGCTACCGTCGAGGACGCACCATCGAGCTCCACCGGCAAGTACAAGAAGACAATGGCAGCTCCACCAGAGACCAAGAAGGTGTCCGCCAAGGAGGACGGCACTGGTGGTACCTTCACCATCAGCGCCACGCTTGACCCTAAATAGGAAAGCGCGCTCATTGCTTTCCTGCAGGCGAATGTCGACGTGTTTGCATGGCAACCGTCTGATATCCCCGGTGTTCCCAGGAAAGTAATTGAGCACCACCTAGCCGTTTGTCCTCACGCGCGGCCCGTCAAGCAGAAAGTTAGAAAACAAGCAGTGGAGCGCCAAGAGTTCATTGCAGAAGAGATCAGGAAATTGGAAGCAACAGGCCTTGTCAGAGGAGTGCTCCATCCCACGTGGTTGGCCAATCCTGTAGTCGTGCGCAAGGCCAACGGGAAATGGAGGCTTTGTATAGACTTCACTGATGTCAATAAAGCTTGTCCCATAGATCCATTTCCCTTGCCGCGCATTGACCAGATTGTTGACTCCACGGCCGGATGTGATTTGCTTTCATTTCTGGATGCATACTCAGGATACCATCAGATCTTCATGGCAGAAGAGGATGAAGAGAAAACCGCATTTATCACCCCTTGTGGCACATACTGTTTTGTACGGATGCCTTTCGGGTTGAAGAATGCTGGTTCAACATTTGCAAGGGTAGTCCATGTCGCTTTTGAGCCGCAGATACACAGAAATGTGGAAGCCTACATGGATGATATAGTGGTCAAGAGCAAGGACAAGGCTACCCTGATCCAAGATTTAGAAGAAACTTTTGCAAATCTGCGCAAGATCAACCTCAAGCTCAACCCCGAGAAGTGCGTGTCTGGAGTCCCTTCCGGCAAGCTTCTCAGGTTCTTTGTGTCTCAGCGGGGAATCGAAGCCAACCCCGACAAGATCAAGGCCATCGAGCAGATTGAAGCACCAAAGCGCGTCAAGGATGTACGAAGGCTTGCCGGTTGCGTGGATGCCCTCAGCAGGTTTATCTCTAAGTCTGCTAAGCGCGCCCTGCCATTTTTCAAAATATTGAAAAAGGCAGGTCCAATGAAATGGACTCCGGAAGCGGAGGCTGCACTGCAGGACTTGAAGAGGTACCTGTCCTCCACTCCAATACTTGTCGCGCCTAAACCACAAGAGAAGTTGCTGTTGTATCTAGCGGCAACCAATCAAGTGGTTAGTGCTGCATTAGTAGCGGACAGGGAGGCAGATGATGAGCCAGCAACTCCGGCAAGCGCATCCACCGACAAGCAGGGGGCTTCTCCGACAATCTCTGGTCCCGACAAAGATGAATCTGCGCAGGCATGCAAGGAGGTGCAGAAGAAAATGGTGCAGCACCCAGTTTACTTTGTCAGCTCCCTTCTCCAGGGGGCTAGATCAAGGTACTCTGGTGTGCAGAAATTGCTTTTCGGCCTTCTCACGGCCTCGAGAAAGCTGCGCCATTACTTCCAGGCACACGAGATCACAGTTGTCACTCGCTTTCCGCTGAAGAGGATACTGCAGAATCCAGAAGCAACAGGCAGGATTATCGAGTGGGCACTGGAACTGTCAAGCTTTGGCCTCAAGTTTGAGAGCACTTCAACTATCCAGAGCAGAGCATTGGCAGAATTCATAGCAGAGTGGACGCCAACTCCAGATGAAGAAATTCCAGAAACAAGCATCCCCGTCAAGGAGACAAGCAAGGAATGGCTCATGTAGTTTGATGGTGCCTTCTCGCTGCAAGGCGCCGGTGCTGGCGTGCTGCTTATCGCACCCACCGGAGAGCACCTCGAGTATGTAGTCCAGATGCACTTTCCCAAGGAGCAAGCAACAAACAATACTGCAGAGTATGAGGGTCTGCTTGCCGGCCTCAGAATCGTAGCCGACCTTGGGATCAAGAAGCTCATTGTCAGGGGAGACTCGCAGCTTGTCGTCCGCCAAGTGAATAAGAACTACCAGAGTCCATTGATGGAAGCTTATGTTGATGAAGTGAGGAAGCTAGAAGATTACTTTGATGGCCTACAAATGGAGCATGTTCCACGAGCTCATAATGACATTGCTGATGGCCTGTCAAAGTGTGCTGCACTAAAGCTACCTATGGAACCAGGGATCTTTGTGCTCAAGCTGACTCAACCATCCGTGACACCATCAACTGGACAGAACAAAAAGAGAAAGTTGATTTCCGGCGACTACTTTCCGGCAGAGCTTCCCGAAGCCGCCGCCAAGAAGGTCCCCAAGATCGACGCCAAGGGTGCTGAGGAGCAGTCCGCTCCGGCAAGCCTTACGGCTTGTTTCGTTGAAGCAGACGCTCCCGACAAGTTTTTCTCCGGCAAGCTTGCCGAGGAGCATCACGCTCCGGCAGAGCCGCAGGTTCTTGCCGTAGAAGCGGATGTTCCCGCAGCAACAGATATGCCTTTAGTCCTTGTTGTCGAGCCGCAAGCTCCAGCATGGGCGCAGCAAATTGTCCGTTTCCTTCAGACAGGAGAGCTTCCCGAAGAGCAAGAAGAAGCGGAAAGAGTAGCCCGGCAGTCAAGTATGTACAAGTTTGTCGACAGCACACTGTACAGAATAGGACTCAACGGTGTGAAATTGAAGTGCATTTGCCAGGAAGATGGACAACAGCTGTTGGCAGAGATACATGGAGGCATATGTGGTCACCACATTGGCGCGAGAGCACTTGCCGGCAAAGCATTCCGGCAAGGTTTCTTCTGGCCGACAACCCTCCAGGATGCAACTGCACAAGTAACCAAGTGTGAAGCGTGCCAGTTCCATTCCAAACAGATACACCAGCCAGCTCAAGCTCTCCAGACGATCCCTTTATCCTGGCCATTTTCGGTCTGGGGGCTCGACATCCTCGGCCCCTTCCCCCGAGCTGTCGGGGGCTTTGAGTTCTTGTACGTTGCGATCGACAAGTTCACAAAGTGGCCGGATGTGGAACCAGTGAGGAAGGTGACAGCACAGTCAGCAGTCAAGTTCTTCAGGTCGATTGTTTGCCGTTTCGGGGTTCCTAACAGGATCATCACCGACAACGGCACGCAATTTACGAGCCGCACCTTCATGCAGTGCGTCCAAGATCTTGGCGCCAAGGTCTGCTTCGCTTCTGTTGCTCACCCGAGAAGCAACGATCAAGCGAAGAGGGCAAATGCTGAAGTGCTGCGGGGACTCAAGACCAGAACTTTCGACGGGCTGCACAAGTGCGGAAGAAACTGGATCGAGGAGCTGCCGGTGGTTCTTTGGTCGATCAGGACGACACCAAATCGAGCCACTGGCCAGACACCTTTCGCTCTAGTCTATGGAGCGGAGGCAGTTCTCCCCACGGAACTCATTTACGGGTCGCCTCGAGTGCTCGCTTATGATGAGTTCGAGCAAGAGCAGCTGCGACAAGATGACACGCTGCTCCTTGAGGAAGACCGTCTTCAGGCTGCTGTGCGAGCCGCTCGCTACCAGCAAGCTTTGCGTCGCTACCATAGCCGCAAAGTTAAGGCCAGAAGCTTCGAGGAAGGCGACCTTGTTCTTCGGCGTGTTCAGTCCGCCAAGAATTCCAACAAGTTGACGGCGAAGTGGGAAGGCCCTTATCGGGTGAAACGAGTCACTAGGCCCGGCGATGTCCGCCTTGAGACCGAAGATGGCATTCCGGTGAGCAACTCCTGGAACATTGAACATCTTCGTAAGTTTTACCCATAGGGCGCGGTTGCCGGAAGCTTTTCCGGCAACCACCTTTTGTACAATCCCCGGTCCTGCGGAGGCGCCTTCTCGGCTGCGTTGGGTGCTGCGCTCGCGACAAGCTTCTCGGAGAGGGCGGGCCGCTCGCACCCTCGGCAGGCTCGCTCGATTCGGTGTCAGGCGCGGCGAGCTCTTCTTCTTCTTCGGGCCACTCCCGTTCGGCAAGACTCGTCGCCAGCGCTGCGTCTGCCTCCTCCACTGTGAACCCAAACTCGCCCGCGGCTGCGGCTGCCGCCGCGTCCTCCGCCCTGGTGGCGATGCGCTCCATCTCCTGGTCGGTGGTGTCGCGGGTGAGGAGCTTCTTCTCGTCGGCGTTGACTGCCACTTCCACTAGGCCGTCAAAGAACTGCTGCACGACCTCGTCGGCAGGTTCTTGCCAAGTGGGGATGATCCCGTGCGAATCGCACAGTGGCATCATCGCGCAGATGCGGTCGCGCGACGAGTTGTTGCACAGGGGAATGACGCCGGCCGGCAACCTGAACCATTCGGGGTGCTGCGGGTCGTGCTTGAATGTCTCCTTAAGAATCCCGTCAAGCTCAATCACGGTGAAGTTGTAGTTGAGGCCCGCGCGCAGCCTCATGATGTCTGCCGGGCCTCCGAATTCCCAGGCCGGTCTCCCCTTTGCCTGCAAGGGGGCGATGCGGAGGCGAAGGTAATCTGCGCCTACAGCTCCTACAGTCAGCCCGGCAAGTCTAAGACGCAGGATCCGGGTGGTGGCGATCTTCAGCTTGTCGTCATCCGTAGACAGAGCGCTCCAGTCATTGCCGCGCACTGCTGGTGCTTGGCGCAGGGCAGTGAACGGCTACGGGTTCTCCTCCACAACCCAGCACCAATCGGCTCTCCACTCGTCCCATTTGCTGCGGAGCTCCCCCTCCAGATAGGTCTCTTTCTTGCCGGCCCGCGAGATCCAGGCGATCCCTCCGGCAAGAGTCTCTCCTCTCTCGACGCGAGGCATGAAAAGTGGCGGAAGAGAGCTACGTTGGGGTAGATTCCGACAAAATTTTCGCATAAGTGGGCGAAAACTGCCATGGTTAAGACATCATTGGGGGTGAAGTCAAGGAGGTGGAGGCCATAAGTGTTCATGACGTCACAGAAGAAAGCAGAGAAGGGCGGGCAAAGCCCGCAGCAGAAGAAAACGGCGAAGAAGGGGTACCCGCCAACCGGAGCTTCTTGCGAGGTGGTGGCGGAAAGTACCTTCTTGCGCGGGTGCGCACGCGTCGCCGTCACCCAGAAGAGGTAATACCAATCCCTCAGCTCCTTCGCGGTGAGCTCCGGGGGAAAGGTAGCCCGCTCCTTCCGCAGCGCCTCGAGCCGCTGCGCCTCGGTCGACTTCATGGCCTTCGCAGCCGCGGTCCTCGCGGCCTTCCCCTTCGCGGCTTTCGGAGCCATAGCGGGGGCGGTGAGGGAGGTCGACGGCGCAAGTGGTGGCGGCGGCGACGGGGGCGGAGCGCTGCTCTCTTTCGGCTTTGGAAGCGGAGGGGAGCGGCGGAGATTTCTGAGAAAGGCAACGGCAAAATGTCGAAGGTGGGTAACTGCCTCTGTCCCCTCTGCTTATAAAGAGGGAGGGGACGGACGTTACGCATTGTTAGAATAAAGAATACCCCCACGTACTCTCCCACGACGCCGCAATCAACGCATGCCGTTGGGGGAGAGGCGCGGAGGATGCGGAGTAGGAAACGGCACGACCAGGCCGCATGTGCCCATGCCCTGTTTTGGGCCTGGCCCAACAGCGCTTGGCACCGTGTGTGGCCCAAGCCCGGGGGCTCCTGTCGGTGTACTAGAGTAGGGGTACCTTAGTATCCCGAACTTGTGCACGGGCAGTTGCAGCACCCCGCGGCAGGGCCCGCCAGGTCATCGCCAAGACCCTCTGTGGCTCTTCAGAAAACAAGACCCCGGCAAGAGGAGCTTGCCGGGAAGCCATTCAAGAATGAAGTATTCAAGATGAGAAGACAAGGCCCCGGCGAGAGGAGCTTGCCGGGAAGAGACAAGGCCCCGGCAAGAGGAGCTTGCCGGGAAGGCCAACCATGGTACCTCAAGAAACACTTGCTGCAACGCACCACGCGTCCCGGCAAGGCTCGGTGAGCGGCAAGCTCCCGGGCCCGACAAGGTGCCGCGGGAAGCGGTCGCTCCATGCCCAGGCTCCAGCACATCTGCCAACGTGTCGCCTTGGGACCCTTACAGGCACGCGTGGCGGAAGACTGTGCAGCCAGCGGTGCATGGTGGCCAGCAGCGCTGACATGAAGAGGCCATCATGGCGAACGGTGGCGCTCCTAATGGTTGCTTTTCACACTGTTTAGGCGAGTCCGACGGGCATTCAATGCCCTTGTCCCCTGCCGTCAGGGTTAGGTAGGATACACTGTGGCTACAGTAGAAGTAGCTATACCAACCGCATTCTTTTTCCTTTTTTACCCCTCTAGCCTACGTTGCCACTTGTCGGTGACCCCTTGAGCGTATAAAAGGAGGCCCATGCGCAACGTAGAAGGGGTTCGACTCATTCGAAGCCAGCACACTCCCACGCTCGGTCTTGTAGCTCACCTCGCTCCCGAGCAAGAACACCCAATACAACCAAGCAGCAGTAGGATTTTTATCTCTCCGGAGAGCTCCGAAGCTGGGTAAACTGCTCGTGTGCACTACCTCGATCCGCTCTTCGTGCGGCCTCCGCCCTCTGCCGAACCGAAAGGGGCTCGGTCCCCATAGGTGTCCGCGGATCAGTTTCCCCGACAACCTAGATGCTGGATGTCCCACGTGTTGGCAAAAGGAGGAAGAACCCGACCAAATCTTCGGTTGTGCTCTCGGATTAGACTAGTTGTGCTAACTTAAAAAATTTATTGTGTACTCCCTCCGTTCCAAAATACTTGACTTCCATTTGTCCAAAAATGGATGTACCTATATACTAAAACATTTCTAGATATATATATATATATATTTTGACAAATAGAAGGCATGTATTGTGCAACGGAGGGAGTAGAATTGATGCAAGTTTTTGTATTGCAAAGAAGAGTACATCCATATATTGATAGAGCGCAATTTAGTAGATGTTCTATCACTTTTAGCTAGCACAGAGGCTAGAGATGAGATTAGTGCACTTGTTGATACTCCTACTAGAATAGAGGCTAGACGTGAGACTATATGCGAGGAAGCAACGTCTACTTCTTTACACTCGAAGAAGAAAGAAGCACGCAAGATCGAGCCTCCGCAGATCAACAATGAATGCATCGAGAAGGCACTAATCCAACTTACAGGAGTAGTAAAATGCATTCTTGTGGTTCTTGTTTTCTTTGGTCTTGCTTTTCTAGTCAAAATTATCGTTGGAGTTCGTGCAAAACGGAGGTCCATTTGGGGTCATGCATTGGAGTTGGCCTTACAAGTGGGACCGCAGTTGAGGAAACCGACTATCGGCAAACCCCCACCTCACCCGCCGCGCGATGGCTAAAGTTAGAGAAACGACGAGGTTGAAGAGATTGCTCTAGCACGGACTCCAAGAAATAATATGGTGTCAGATGGAAGTCGTGCTGGTTGCATGTGCCGTACTCCTGGACGTGAATGCTTGTTCTGGCACATGCCACCCTACTACTCCTACTACTTACTTCTACTATATAGTACTAGTATCGAGGATTTGAGGAGCTGGTTACGTATAGCGAACACATTAACATATGGCTACAGTAAAAACACCCGCCCGACGCGTGAAGCATGTGAAGCTAGTACAAATAGTGTACTATTATTGTTGATTGTCCTCATCCGATAACCTGTTGCAATGCACGTACAATTATGTATTCAGAAAATATTTTTTTGCCTCGCCGCACCACTCACTCAGAGAAGCGACTCGAAAGCCATTCATAAATTTAGTAAGTTTATCACAGGCATATCATTTTATTACATACAATAGGTCATCAACCCACATCGACAATGATGATACATTATAAATACTAAAGATTTCACCACACAACAAATAACAGGCAATGAAATTAACTTCAACTCAACCATTCCTTGGCGTTGGAAACACTTTCTTTGAACCACAAGTGATTCTCTGGGACGGGCCATCCATTGTCGATCTGGAGACCAACGCAGGACTGATCATCCAGGCTGAAGCGGCCTACTATATCAGTACCAGGGTAGGGAACCACCCAAATGTCCAAGGTATAGACACAGTTGCTTCTCATAAATGGTAGTAACATTGTGTCAATAGCAGTTGGATCGCCTTTCACCATCATTGTCTAGTTTTGTCCAAGGAAGAGCGAGTTTTCTCCAAGACTATCAATTCTGTACCAGGGAGAAGGAGTTGGCGCTAGCACACTAGTATCCATCCCGAATACCATGCAACGGGTGTTGGAATAGGTCCGGAGAGTGCGACCATGGGAGACTACACCTGCTTCCTTAGCAGTAACATCATCAGTGGGTTGTATACACACAAGAAGAGGGGATCCATCGGAATTAGTTGCCAGGCGCCAAAGAGTATATGGCCGCTGCTCGTCCTCATGCTCGTGATCATCACCATCGTCATCTCCCCCTTGGTTATAAAATTTTTCAAGTATAGGTGGTGGAATGTTCATAGGACCTTGGAAACACAAGAAGAAGGTTAATTAGTAAAGGGAAACTTGCTAACCCGCATGCATGTGGATGAAACAATTATAATTACGGTGGAAGACAAACGTACTAAAACTACGAGGATGCCATACAAAAACAGTGCCACGAGTGGTGGCAGCAAACACAAGGCCCTCGTATTGAATTGCATCACAGTACTCATCCGTGTACAGAAACTGATTTTTGAGCAATATCCATCGAGTCAAACCACCAAGGACGGCAACAAGCTTGTCGAAGATAACAACAACTTCATAGTTGTTGTAATTTCAAGAGCGGTTGGGAACTCGACAAATTGCTATCTTCCGTAGAAGACGGTCACCATGATTGTATTTGAACATGCGTACAATACCAGTGTGCTCAACCTCTAGGCAGTCTGCTGAGATTTTTGGAAGTGGAACCCGGTCACGAGTGTACACATTCACAAGTTCCCACTCGCAGTTGGACCCAATGTAAACAACCCAATCTCCATTTGCGCCTGCCCAAGCCTTGCCCTCAAGCGATGGCATCTTAACATCATACATATCATTATCAAGCGGCATCAACTTGCATAGGGCGAGGCCTCCGTTGTGATGGCGCCAGTCATCAGGGTCACGACGAAGAAGATAAGGGAGATCAAACCGCTCCTTGACTCTTGGGTTCCTTGTAATGGTGTTATTAGTTGAGTCGAGAATGGGCTTGAACGAACCTACCATGCTAGCCGAGGTGATGACGTTGCACCGATCAATGAGTTCCTCCACCACGTCATCTTTCAGATCAGGGCAAGAATAACGGGGTCGTTTCCGGCCTGTTCCCTCCATGGAGAAGACGATCGAACAATGGCAGAAGAAAGGGTGAAGGGCTAAAGGAAAATGGAGGAGGGAGAGGAAGAGCGTGCGACAGCAGTTCCAAATCAAGAGGGAAAGGCGAAGAATTGGTGGACGGTTGCCAGTTTGCCACGGTTCACGAAGAGGCGCCCCGGCCTACATGTCCGTTCGGAAATACTCCTACTACTCGCCTCGTCTCACTGATATGTTGGAACGGGACCACATGTCAACGAAACATGGTGTGTAATTTCTCGTGCAAAATGCGATCTGGCCGCGTTGGCCCGAGGTGCCGCATTAGTTATCGACCTTTATTTTTTCAATGGCGTATCGTTCAGTTTTGAAGCACGACTAACTGGTACTGTACGCAGAGAAAATATAAACTACTCTACCACTAGTCCACCTCCAGTACTAGTAGTATAAAAAAGATATATAGGCTGGAGCTTCAGCGCTTTCTTGCCAAGGGCTGCCCACTTGCTTCTCACACTACCACCCTCTCTCCAGATCTAAAAAAGACGGCCCCTCTCTCCCTCCTCACCGGTGGTCACAGATCCTCCAGGGAAGAAAAGGACGTGCAGTGTTGACGCACTCGTCGTCGACGAGCAAGGTCACGCACTGACGACAAGGCCGTCCTCTCAGACCTAGCGCCCGCGTGGGATGGCCTCCGTCCTCGCTGCCGTAGTGTGTGCGGAGGACGACGACCACGAGCAAAGCCACTTCCCGCCGACCCTCAGGTATGCTACCTCTTTTCGAACCATACCCTTGTTCTATTGCCCCATCTGCCACGTCGTTGCATGTGGATCTTTTTCCACTCCACCATCTTCCCAATTTGCTATCCTCTGCCTTGCTGGCCACGCAGACGAAAACCATAATTTGCACTATTAAAGGAAACCCTACTTCATGCAGACTAATCCATGTGTGGGTTGAATAAGGAAAGGAAGGGAGACTGTACTGTCCAAGAGAGTAGGCATCAAACCCGCATCTAGGTTGAAAAGGGGAAAATCAGTAGCTAAGGAACGAGTCTCGTGTCTCTTGGTTGAAGAAGGGTAGAAAGGCATGACAACGCAATAGAGAATGACCAGGTCAATCGGTTTGTTGTCCTCACATAGGAAAAAGGTGGCTAAAGAGAACAAAAATGGGATGTAATCCACATATGCTGCCTGGATATTTGTTGCTCTGGGCAACCATACCTCCCTCACCACTCTGCGTCTGTGGAGGTACATTGTACTGGTGCGCCCACTGTCCTAATGGGCCTCCCATGCTCTTATTGCCACTTTTTTGCTGTTAGTATAACACTAGCAGTCAAGTCAAGCAATGCTACTGCTAAAGTGATGCCACATTTAACTAATGCCGCTCTCAGTCTAATGCCACCGATAGCAATGCCATTTAATGTCACTGGATTATTTCAGGGTTAGCTATTGATTGTGGATGTATTAAAGATTTTTCAGCTAAGGCATTCTAATGTTGTTGCACAGCCAGTATACCAACGATGAAACTTGTTACTACCTTCGGATTTTTGCACTGTTAATACTTATAGATTACATACCTCACTTTCATGAGATAAGTTAATTTTTTTGTACAGTGTTACCAAAATGCCAAGGCGCTGATGTCATTTTATTTTGGTTAAACTGCATGGACAATTATGAAGACAAGAGGAAAGGTCAAGAGTGGGCACCTCCTCCTCCGGCTGTTCTCTTGATTCGTTCGATCAAGTTTTTATGTTTGATCGATTATCAAGATTGGGATAGCAATTTTTAAGGTCCCCCCGAGTTCGAAATGATATTTACCTTGGAGGTACATGGTTTGCAATTTTTTATACTGTCATTAGTTAATAATGCTAGTTACCTTCAGAGTTTTGTATTTGGTTTAATGCTCATGCATAGCTAGTATACCAATGCTGAAACTTGTTACCTTTACATTTTGTATTGTTAATTCTAATAGAAACATTCCAGTGCTAGAGTTTATTGAAATCTGTTTAGTAAAACCATTATACTGTAGCCTGTAATAAACTAACTACTCTACTGTTGCACTAGCCACTGGATTAGTGTATATTTGTAGTATTCGAATGGTGTTGCATTAGCTTATGGACATAAATAAAGTGTGGCAAGCTTTCCCAGATATGTGCTCAAGAAAACTACTACCTGTTTTTCTAAATACTAGACGTTTGGGTACTATAAATTGAACCGCGAAAACGTCTTATATTAAGGAACAGAGGGTGTAGAGTTCACTCAAATTATCCCGGTAAATCTAGTCACAACTTTGTTAAAATTAATGTTCATTATGTTATCGGAGGAGGTCTGTGTGTTTGTCTCTAATGCCAGTCGACTACATACCTGACATCATGATGTAATGTTAAGTTATTTCCTTTTGTATAGTGTCACTGAATTGTCATGGTGGTGATGGCATTTTATTTTAGTAGAACTGCACAAAATTTGCTTAAAAGAAGAGGAAAGGTCAGGAATGGCTTAGTTTTTCAGAAAAAACTATGTATGCCTTCCTGACATCAGCCGCTGTTGCTTTATTTATTCCTTCAAACAGGTGGTTAGAAATAGTCTTGCTACCTTTTCCCATTAAGAAATTGGAATGCTTATATTTGTGAGTCTGTGCTTCAACTAGTGCCACTTTTATACTAATCACACTTTCAATATCTATGCAAACCGGGATGCTCGATTTTAGTGGAACTGCACAAAAAGTCCAACTGGTTCAACATTAGGAGCATGTTTTTTTCCAAACCTTTGTATCCAATTGGTGGCACTATGAGCTGTTCATTACGAAGGTACATGGTTTGCTACTATCTTGCTACTCTTTTTGTACTATCATTAGATAGTAATACTAGTGGTTTGCATGTGAATTTATTGGCAGGGTGGACCTACATTGGAGGTGCAGGACAGGATTCAATGATTGGATGCTCAATTTTGGTTGTATCGATTTCACCTCTTCCATCACTGCAAACATGGTGTGGTATATGTTTACTAGCTGCTTGATATTTGTGCAAACAGAGATGTCTGCCCGTTGCTATTTTGGTTGAACTGCACAAGAGAATAGTAGTCACTGCATGCAGTGCCATTTGAAAATAGACACAAAGATTGGATAGTCACTTCATGGACTGCAGAAAAGCAGTACTGTACTATTTACTAGCCAACACTAGGTGCTTCATTGCTTTGGTCTGATTATACAATGGACATCATTTTGCTTAAGTTAAAGTTTGTATTCCAAAAATAGTCTCGCGGTGTGATCGAGAGAAGACCAAATCATATTGCAGTGGATGTTCCTCCATCATGTGTGGTTCATTCTCATGGTTCCAGCTGTTGGTGAAACCGCTTACATTTGCAACAGGAATTGTAGACTTCACAAACAAATTTGTCTTTCAGTCTGTACTGAATGTTGGCCAAGAGAAGCATCCATGTTAGTAGGAAGAACAGTTGTTTTTTCTAGATCTTTGCTTTTGGAGCTACATATTTGTATATGATCTATGAATCATTGAGATGCATTAACATGTTGATCTTATGTATGGGAATCGTACTAGTTAGTTTTAGTTGCGAGGCAAGATCCGAAGTGGCTGATATTTGCTTTTGGAGCTACATATTTGTATATGATCTATGAATAATTGAGATGCATTCACAGTTACTTATTTCTATTCGCTCAGTGTTTACAAGTTACTGATCGATCACTAGCTAGCCTACAAATGCGCTCCTGGCAGTTTTATTTGCGACGCAAGATGCGAAGTGGCAGTTTTTTTGAATAAAAATGCCTACCTCTAAAGAAACTGACAAGCTACACTATCGATCCTACACGGATAAAAATGCCTACCTCTAAAGAAACTGACAAGCTACACTATCGATCCTACACGGATAAATAGCAGATCACGCACGTACTACCTCCTTTCCGGTTTGCAGGGCTCAATTCAAGAAACGACCTACTCGATCCTACACGAATAAATAGCGGATCACGCACGTACTAGTACCTCCTTTCCGGTTTGCAGGGCTTAATCCAAACCTCTCACCAACCAAGGTACTCCCTCCGTCCGAGTTTATTAGTCCCCTGAGCAAAGCAGCAAGACCAAGGCATGGCAATAATTAACGGCATGCGGAAGTTTAGGCCTAATTAATTCCAGCGATTTAAGTGGCCGCATGCGTGCCCTCGGCTGCGACTCGTTGCATGCTGCTTCACGTACTGCCCGCGAGCGATTCTGAGTGCCTGCATGCAGCCGGCCATAATTAAGGCAGCTAACTGATGCGAAAAAAGATACGCTTTAATTGTTGCGGGCTTTTTAAAACCGTGGAATCGTTATTTACAACGAGGGAGACAATTCGAGTGCACTCGTTTGACCGCCATGCCGGCGTGCGACCCAGACGGGATGGGACGGCACAGTCATAATTTCAGTTTCCCTAGTTTTCCACGGCAAGCTAGCGCGCTAAGCCATTATGCATTGAATTCCGATGACCGTCGCGCTACCTTCCCCCTATAAGTACTATTTCCCGGCCTTCTCCGGTGCCACCGTGAACCAACTCGCCATATACTCATAAGCCCCCACCGGCCCGACGTCACTCGCCATGTCCGCCATGCCCCCGCCCGTCTGCGGTAGGCAACGCCCGAGGCGGTCACCGCCGGAACTAGTGTCGGGTTTTTCACCGGAAGGCAGACGGAGGGAGGAGGCATTCTATCTGTCTTTAGATGGCAATGCGCAGATCGAGGAGTTGTTGGAGCGTGACCGCATGGCAGAGGAGCAGGAGTTGTTGGAGCACGACCGCCTGGCGGAGGAGCAGCGTATCGCCGATTTGCACCGCCAGCGGGACATGGAGCAGCAGCGCACCGACGCTCTGAGTCGCGAGCAGAGCGCCCGCAACTGGGCGGACTACGTGGAGGCCTGCGCCCGGCAAATAGCCCTGGAGGCTGTCGGGCATGCACGCGTTCGCGACGCCGATTTTTACTACCAGCTCGTCAAGTGGGTTTCCCGCTTGGAAGCCGAAGCTTCAGTGGACCATGCCGGCATGGAAAGGGCCAACGCGCGCGAATAACGCGCCCTATCGCACCTCTGGCAAGTCCGAGGCGAGGCGCAGGACGCCGGTGCCGGTGTTTAGCGTGTACCACAGCTGGAGGCCGGCATCGTCTAGTTAGCTAAGAGTAAGTTAGTACTTGTACGCTACTAGAGTATTAGTGGGAGTAGATAATTAACTTGGTTGTGATGGTTGTCAACGTGGAAGTTCAGTACTCTATATGTGGATCAGACCTGTTACTTTGCTCTGAAGGTTGAACGTTCCGTTTGAACATATGGAATGGGCTGTTATTTTTTTAAATGGGTTGTATTTGTCCTCCACGGGTTTAGAGGCTGACTTTGGGCCTAGCAAGTTGATGCGTACACAATCAGGAGATGATTGTACATGGATAGGATGGCCGCAGGGACCCTCCAAGGTCATGGCAGTAGGCAAGCAAGTGCCTCCTTATTTCAAGCCAATAAAAAAATGGCTCCTCCTAGTGGATTTCTGACATCTGGGTCCCATGCCATTGTCAACGTAGTCAATAAACGAGAGAATTGCACAACGAGCGGCTGACACCAGGGATCCAGCAGCTCGCCCAGTTTTTTTTGTTTTGGGTTAATTTGATAAATGCCTCCGAGATATGCCACTGCAATTTCCAAACTTTGAAAAATGCCATTTCATGCCATTTCTAGTGGCATTTTTCGAAGTCTGGAGTGGCGTTTTTCAAAGTTTGCAAACTGCAGTGGCGTTTTTCGAAGTTTGCAAAAATTGCAGTGGCATTTTTCAAAGTTTGGAAATTGCAGTGGCATATTTATGAATCGCCATAATTGGAGTGGCATTTATCTAATTTGTTTTTGAGACGGAAGCAGGGTGTCAACTGGGCTGTGCGGGACACTCTGGCCTGTCTAGACAGCCTTTTCTTTTATGTTTACCACAGACCAGCTAGTAGTTTTTTTCTTTCTGAAAATTGGTAGCCCAGTTTTTTTTTGTGATTTTTCAAGTAAGTCGCTTTATCAGGCCTGTTGGGCTGCAAATCTTTCAAGACGAGGAGAGCTTCATTCGGCTGGCCGAGAAAATGGCCTATCAGTAATGAGAAATGGGATGTACATTTTTAAAACACATCAAACCGACAATTAGTTTCAAATATCTTTTTTTTCATTTCGAGATTTTAAATTGCACTGATTTTTACGCGTGGACAATTTATTGGATTTTATATTGATATACATTTATTTTTAAAATCAGTCTGAATGTGACTCGAAATTTCAGGATTGAAAACAGTTCAGACCGCACCGACATATGCAAAATTTCGTATAATTTTTTAACTATGGCCACAATATGGGCTGTAATTCTAACAAAAAGAATATGGGCTCCAAAAAACCCGTAAGAATTAGTAAATGGGCTGTAAACTAGTTGAAATAATGGCAGATGGGCTATATGCTGTCTTCCACAGATTTGAGGCTTTCCACAGATGCCCTATATACTGTTGGATGTCCATCCAACGGCCGTCGTGCTTCTTCAATCTCTACTCTTCCTCCTCCAGCCGCTCAAACAAGCACCGACGGGACTGCCTGCTCCCTCCTCCCCGTGGCCGGCTGTGCTGCCGCACAAGCCTCACCGCCCCATCGTACTCCCATCACTGGCCTAGCCATCCCTCTACTCACCCACAGTCCCACACCTACTGTTATTCTCCGGCAACGGCAGACGAACCAGTAAACCCTCATACAGTCGTACTCCCCTCCGCGTGGGAAACAACTGCCGAGTCTTCCCTGCCTCCGTGTCATTCCCTTCCTAGGCCTCGCCGTCGTCCATCGCCCTGGTGCTCTCGGCGTGGCGTGGTCAACGTGGTCAACGACTGACATGCATCTGAAGTGGACTGTACGTGGAGAGGCTGACAGCTGGGTCTACGGCCGCATGCAAGGAAATGCCTCCTTATTACGCGCAAAATAATGATTCCTCCACCTGACATCTGGGACCCACCGAAAGGGCCTCTATATTTCGCGAAAAAACGTTATCGCCGCTGACAGCTCGGACCCACCAGCTATATCTTCGCACGCAAGGAAGTGCCTCCTTATTACACCCAAAAATAATAATACTCCCACTGCTAGCTGGGACCCAGTATAGTGGGCCTACTAAGGTGACGGGGACGAAGGGCTTTGTCAACTTAGTCAATTTGCACGATTCTAGCTCGACTGACCGTACGATGTCCATCCAACGGCCGTAGTGCTTCTTCAACCTCTGGTCTTCTTGCTCCAGCCGCTCAAAGCAGCGTCGGTCGTGCCGCCTGCTCCTGCCTCCCGTGGCCGGCTGTGCTGCCGCGGAAGCCTCACCGCCCCATACTAATCCCACCGCTGGCCAGGCCATCCCTCCACTCCACTCACCCACACCCCCTGTTATTCTGCGGCGACGGCAGCGCAGCCGAACCAGTGAACCCTCGTACTCCTCTTCGCATGGGCATCCACTACCGCGTCTTCCCCGGCTCTGTGTCGTCCCCTTCCTAGGCCTCGCCGTCGTCCACCGCCGTGGTGCTCTTGGCGCAGCGTGGTCAATGTGGTCAACGACCGAATTCCATTGGAAGAATACTGTACGTGGAGAGGCAGACAGCTGGGTCCACGACAGCCGCAAGGAAGTGCCTCCTTATTACGCGGAAAATAATTATTCCTCCACCTGACAGCAGGGACCCACCGGACGGGCCACCAGCATTTCGCGAAAAAAACGTTTGCCCCTGACTGCTGGGACCCACCCGACAGGCCACCGTATTTCGCGAAAAAAACATTCCCCCTGCTGTCAGCTCGGACCCACCGGAAGTGCCTCCTTATTACGCACAAAAAAATGAATACCCCCCTGCTAGCTGGGACCCACCTTGGTGGGAGGCTGACTTGTGGGCCTACTAAGTTGACAGGGACGGAGGACTTTGTCAACTTAGTCAATATAAACGATTCTAGCTCCAGTGACCGTACGATGTCCATCGAACGGCCGTAGTGCTTCTTCAACCTCTGGTTTTCTTGCTCCAGCCGCCCAAAGCAGCGCCGGTCGTGCCGCATGCTCCTGCCTCCCGTGGCCGGATGTGCTGCCATGGAGGCCTCACCGCCCCTACTTTTCCCACCGCTGGCCAGGCCCTGCGGCGACAGCAGCCTCACAACGCAGCCGAACCAGTGAACCCTCGTACTCCTCTCCGCGCGGGCTTCCACTGCTGCGTCTTCCCCGGATCCCTGTCGTCCCCTTCCTAGGCCTCGCCGTCGTCCACCGTCCTGGTGCTCTCGGCGCGGCATGGTCAACGTGGTCAAGGAACGACTTCCATCAGACGTGGACTGTACGTGGAGAGGCTGACAGCTGGGTCCACGGCCGCAGCAAGGAAGTGCCTCCTTATTATGCGGAAAATAATTATTCCTTCACCTAACAGCGGGGACCCACCGGACGGGCCATCATATTTCATGAAAATAACGTTTCCCCCTGACTGTTGGGACCCACCAGCTACACCTTCGCACGCAAGGAAGTGCGCCCGGGCAAGAAAAAAACGATTCGCCCCCTGACTGCTGGGACCCACCAACTACATCTTCGCACGCAAGGAAGTGCGTCCGGGCAAAAAAACGATTCGCCCCCCTGACTGCTGGGACTCACCAGCTACATCTTCGCACGCAAGGAAGTGCCGGACAGTCGAGACCCACCTGGTCGAAGCGTACGTAGCGTTGTCATTCTGGTCGCGAACATGTACGTACATACTAGTCGATGTAGAGGCACGCACGTGTCGTAGTAGAGGCGCGCACGTAGCATGTACGCATACGTACAATGGCCAGGGTGCACGAAAGAAAATACGGCCACGTATGTGTACATACGGGCGGGGTCTCGAACGCCTACTCGCGCATACGTACGGCCAGGGCTCGTGTACATGGCTGGGTCAGAATGGAGAAACAGCGTCGTCGTCGTGTTCATGGGGAGGCAACGGAATGCGTCATGTTCATTGGGAGGCAACGGAACGCGTGGAAGCCAACCGGCTGGGTCGGAACGGAAAGCGCGGTCGTGTTCACCGGGAGGGCTTGGACGGAACAGGCGATGGCAACGAGGCCTTGCGTACCATAGAATGGAGGAAACGGCCCTCCTACGTTCGGAACGGGGTCCTGTTGATCGGGAGGGGTCTGGCGTACCGCAAAACGGAGGAAACGGACCTCCTACGGTCGAAACGGGGGTCTTGTTGATCGGGAGTGGTGTGGCGTACCGCAAAACGGACGAAACGGACCTCCTACGGTTGAAACGGGGGTCCTGTTGATCGGGAGGGGTGTGGTGTACCGCAAAACGGATGAAACAGACTTGTGTTGGAGCGCTACGGTCGAAACAGGGGTCCTGTTCATCGGGAGGGGTGTGGCGTACCGCAAGACGGGACTCCACGGGATACTGTTCATCTCCACCGTCGACCTCCTCCAGCCTCCACGGGCTACCGTCGACCTCCTCCAGCCTCCACGGGCTCCTGTTCATCCAGCCTCCACCGCGCGCTACTCCACCGGCTACTATTCAACCACCCCTCCACCGTCTATTGTTCATCCAGCCCTCCACACCACGGGGTCCTGTTCAACCACCCCTCCACGGCCACCTCTCCACCGTCTACGTACTGTTCATCCAGCCCTCCACACCACGGGGTCATGTTC
>NC_041381.1:332439732-332468736 GCF_002162155.2 Triticum dicoccoides | reverse complement strand
GTAGTAGCGAAGGAATCGCTCGATCGGGTTCAGTTAACAGCCATCGATCGATCGCTCGGGTTGAGTAACGCGTAGCCTGCAGTGCAATTGCTCGGGTTCAGTTATAGCCCAATGCCTCGCTCGGGTTCAGTTAGAGCCAACGCCTCACACACACACGCGCGTACGTGTACAAGAGAAACGCGCATCGCTCAGCCCCCGACCTCCCACCGTAACTCGGAACTCCCCGAAATTTTCCTTCCCCTCGCTTCTACCACGGTTTTTCCGTCATGGACGGCCCCAAGAATGTCATGCAGCTGCGTCTCCGGCCCACCCAGGACGAAAAGCCCATTTTCTGTCATGATTTTTTGTCATAGAAGTAGGAGCCCACCACATCTATGATGATACCGGGTTTTGTCACAATTATCGTCATAGAAGTGTCATATGTATGACAGAAATTTTTTTCGTTTGGCCTAAAATGTCACGGATGTGTCTTTTTTTTGTAGTGATACCTAACGTGTTTAACCCACAAACCATAGTACCCTCCAACTGAAAGATGTTTGAAATTTGCACTAATTAATGATAATATTGTCCCAATAAGTATCTGAAAGTTTAAACACCACACGATGAAAACCTACTTGCTGGCCTTTCTGAAAATTGAAGCACCGGGAAATTGAATCAAATATGTGTGATCTGCTCAAACAGGTTACTTGAGATACTAATGTGTTATATTTGACAATTTGACTGACCTTGACGACCAATAGTTATGAAAAGACTGCAATATGCAAGCTTGTGGAATTTAGTACTCATCATCGTGTCATATTTCTTCGTGGGTATCCCTAAGCATTGCCAGAAATACATTTCGGTCATCAACATTGAAGATTAGTAAAAAGCTAAAAGGACTTGAAGGATATGACCGAGCAAGACAAAAGAAATCAATGAAGGGAAAGCAGTATTGCAAAAGAATAAATATGGGGCAAGAACACGCATACCTAGTAGAGTACTGACTATCCAGTTGAACTACATGAATATGACTAAAAAATGACTCAAATCAGATTAGCGAATGGGTTAAGAAAAAAATGCAAAAATCCAAAGTTAGAAGGATTGAGTAGTAGGGGCATGGCCATCGTTGGTTGCAATACCTGGCCGTCATCTCCACCTGCCTGTGCAAAAGGAAGCCAACACGAGACTATTGTAAACTTGATTAGATCCCACTGGATACAACGGAACCAATCTGCACCAATTCCCTAACGAAATTGAAGTTAACTTCGCCAGAAGAGAGAGAGAGAGAGAGAGAGAGAGAGATAGAGATAGAGAGAGAGAGAGAGAGGAAGACCACCGCCTTCTCGACGGCGCTGCTGGGCACTAGACCAATTCACACCAAACCGCAGTCGGAGAGAACCGGCAGATGCGTAGATGCGCCGAAGTCCGGTGGTCGTAGCATAGGACCAGACGCTGCATTGTACTATTGCCAAGGGAAAAGATTTGTCCTTTATTTTGGGAAGAGATGGAAATGGAAAAATGACGTGGGGAAAGACCGGTTGGGCTTCTCTTTTTTGTAGGATGTGAGACGATCACGAAGCATTCAGATTTATTTGCGCGAGTGGAATTGAGGATACGAAGAGATGGGATAGTAACGGAGGAGATGAACAATGTTGTGGAGGAAATAACTCTGGAGGAGACCAAGCGTGGGGGGAGAGCTTATAGTGTCGGTTTTTCTAATGAAATAATTTGAAGATACTATTATAGGAGTTTATAGGTCAGATCTGAGGTGGACTTGAGGGAAACTGCATGAGGTGACGTGGCTCGATGTGATTGGATGCTGAGGTGTCTATGTTGCATGTTGAGATAAATCAAATAGTGGGGGTGAACTTCTTAAGTAAATAGAATACCTTCCTCAAAAAAACCACCATACCTACCTATTATGGCATTTCCATAGCCATTCCGAGATATATTGCCATGCAACTTTCCACCGTTCCGTTTATTATGACATGCTCCATCATTGTCATATTTCTTTGCATGATCATGTAGTTGACATCGTATTTATGGCAAAGCCACCATCCATAATTTTTTCACACATGTCACTCTTGAATCATTGCACATCCTGGTACAC
This sequence comes from Triticum dicoccoides, assembly GCF_002162155.2. Classification (NCBI taxonomy): domain Eukaryota; kingdom Viridiplantae; phylum Streptophyta; class Magnoliopsida; order Poales; family Poaceae; genus Triticum; species Triticum dicoccoides. The sequence continues at coordinate 332,466,647 of NC_041381.1, read as the reverse complement.
CGCCGGAGGCATTCACATAGAGTCATATTTTGTTCCAAGTATTGAGTTGTAATTCTTGAGTTGTAAGTAAATAAAAGTGTGATGATCTTCATTATTAGAGCATTGTCCTAGTGAGGAAATGATGATGGAGACTATGGTTCCCCCACAAGTTCGGATGAGACTCCGGACTAAAAAAAAGAGGCCATAAAAAAAAGAGAAAAGGCCCCAAAAAAATTGAGAGAGAAAGAGAGAAGGGGCAATGCTACTATCCTTTTCCACACTTGTGCTTCAAAGTAGCACCATGATCTTCATGATAGAGAGTCTCCTATGTTGTCACTTTCATATACAAGTGGGAATTTTTCATTATATAACTTGGCTTGTATATTCCAGTGATGGGCTTCCTCAAAAATGCCCTAGGTCTTCGTGAGCAAGCAAGTTGGATGCACACCCACTTAGTTTTCTTTTGAGCTTTCATACACTTATAGCTCTAGTGCATCAGTTGCATGGCAATCCCTACTCACTCACATTGATATCTCTTGATGGGCATCTCCATAGCCCGTTGATACACCTAGTTGATGTGAGACTATCTTCTCCTTTTTGTCTTCTCCACAACCACCATTCTATTCCACCTATAGTGCTATGTCCATGGCCCACGCTCATGTATTGCGTGAAGATTGTAAAAGTTTGAAATACTAAAGTATGAAACAATTGCTTGGCTGAAACCGGGGTTGTGCATGATTAAATACTTTGTGTGATGAAGATAGAGGATAGCCAGACTATATGATTTTGTAGGGATAGCTTTCTTCGGTCGTGTTATTTTGAGAAGACATGATTACTTTGTTAGTATGCTTGAAGTATTATTATTTTTATGTCAATATTAAACTTTTGTCTTGAATCTTTCAGATCTGAACATTCATGCCACAATAAAGAAAATCACATTGATAAATATGTTAGGTAGCATTCCACATCAAAAATTTTGTTTTTATCATTTACCTAGTTGAGGACGAGCAGGAATTAAGCTTGGGGATGCTTGATACGTCTCCAACGTATCTATACTTTTTTATTGTTCCATGCTATTACATTATCTATTTTGGACGTTTAATGGGCTTTAATATGCTCTTTTATATTATTTTTGGGACTAACCTATTAACCGGAGGCCCAGTGCCAGTTTCTATTTTTTTGTGCCTATTTTAGAGTTTTGCAGAAAAGGAATACCAAACGGAGTCCAAATGGAATGAAACCTTCGCGATGATCTTTCTTGGACCGAAAGCAAACCAAAAGACTTGGAATTGAAGTCATAGATGCAACGAGGCATCCATGAGGCAGGTGGGTGCGTCCAGCGGGGTAGGCGTGCCCCCCACCCTCGTGGGCCCCTCGTAGCTCCACCGACCTAGTTCTTTCACCTATATATACTCTTATAACCTAAAACATCAGGGGGATCCATGAAACCACTTTTCCACCGCCGCAACCTTCTGTACCCGTGAGATACTATCTTGGGGCCTTTTCCAGCGATCTGCCGAAGGGGGAATTGATCACGGAGGGCTTCCACATCAATACCATTGCCTCTTTGATGAAGTGAGAGTAGTTTACCATAGACCTTCAGGTCCATAGTTATTAGCTACATGGCTTCTTCTCTCTCTTTGATTCTCAATACAAAGTTCTCCTCTATGTTCTTGGAGATCTATTCGATGTAATACTCTTTTGCGATGTTTTTGCCAAGATCCGAGGAATTGTGGATTTATGAACAAGATTATCTATGAATATTATTTGGTTCTTCTCTGAATTCTTATGTGCATAAATTGATATCTTTGCAAGTCTCTTTGAATTATCGGTTTAGTTTGGCCTACTAGATTGATCTTTCTTGCCATGGGAGAAGTGCTTAGCTTTGGGTTCAATCTTGCGGTGTCCTTTCCCAGTGACAGTAGGGGCAGCAAGGCACGTACTGTATTGTTGCCATCGAGGATAAAAATAAGGGGTTTATACCTATTGCTTGAGTTTATCCCTCTACATCATGTCATATTGCTTAATGCGCTACTCCGTTCTTATGAACTTAATAGTCTAGATGCATGCTGGACAGCGGTCGATGTGTGGAGTAATAGTAGTAGATGCAGAATCGTTTCGGTCTACTTGACACGGACGTGATGCCTATATTCATGGTCATTGCCTTAGATATCTTCATAATTATGCGTTTTTCTATCAATTGCTCGGCAGTAATTTGTTCACCCACCATAATACATGCTATCTCGAGAGAAGCCACTAGTGAAACCTATGGCCCCGGGGTCTCTTTTACATTATATTGCATCTCTTTCCTATATTGTTGAATCTCGTTTACTATTTTGCAATATTTGCTTTCCAATCTATACAACAAAAATACCAAAAATATTTACTTTATTATCTCTATCAGTTTTCACTTTTGCGAGTGACTGATACGTCCATTTTGCATCATGCTTTTATATCGATATTTATTGCATTATGGGCTGTTATTACGCGTTATGTCACAATACTTATGGCTATTCTCTCTTATTTTACAAGGTTTATCATGAAGAGGGAGAATGCCGGCAGCTGGGATTCTGGGCTGGAAAAGGAGCAAATGTTGGAAACCTATTCTGCACAACTCCAAAAGTCCTGAAACTCCACAAGTCATTTTTGGAATTAATAAGAATTATTGAGCAAAGAAAGTACCAAAGGGGGCCCACACCCTGGCCACGAGGGTGGGGGGCGCGCCTACCCCTACTGGGCGCGCCCCCTATCTTGTGGGCCCCCTGGTGGCCCTCCGGTGCCCATCTTCTGCTATATGAAGTCTCTTACCCTGGAAAAAATCATAAGCAAGCTTACGGGACGAAACTCCGCCGCCACGAGGCGGAACCTTGGCGGAACCAATCTAGGGCTCCGGCGGAGCTGTTCTGCCGGGGAAACTTCCCTCCGGGAGGGGAAATCATCATCATCGTCATCACCAATGATCCTCTCATTGGGAGGGGGTCAATCTCCATCAACATCTTCACCAACAACATCTCCTCTCAAAACCCTAGTTCAACTCTTGTATCCAATCTTGTATCAAAACTACAAATTGGTACCTGTGGGTTGCTAGTAGTGTTGATTACTCCTTGTAGTTGATGCTAATTAGTTTATTTGGTGGAAGATCATATGTTTAGATCCTTAATGCATATTAATACTCCTCTAATCATGAACATGAATATGCTTAGTGAGTAGTTACGTTTGTTCCTGAGGACATGGGTGAAGTCTTGCTATTAGTAGTCATGTGAATTTGGTATTCGTTTGATATTTTGATAAGATGTATGTTGTCTATCCTCTAGTGGTGTTATGTGAACGTTGACTACATGACACTTCACCATTATTTGGGCCTAGAGGAAGGCATTGGGAAGTAAGAATTAGATGATGGGTTGCTAGAGTGACAGAAGCTTAAACCCTAGTTTATGCGTTGCTTCATAAGGGGCTGATTTGGATCCACTAGTTTCATGCTATGGTTAGGTTTACCTTAATACTTCTTTTGTACTTGTGGATGCTTGCAATAGGGGTTAATCATAAGTGGGATGCTTGTCCAAGAAAGGGCAGTACCCAAGCACCGTTCCACCCACATATCAAATTATCAAAGTACCGAACGCGAATCATATGAGCGTGATGAAAACTAGGTTGACGATAATTACCATGTGTCCTCGGGAGCTCTTTTCTCATTATAAGAAATTGTCCAGGCTTGTCCTTTGCTACAAAAAGGATTGGTCCACCTTTCTGCACTTTATTTACTTTCATTGCTTGTTACCCGTTACAAATTATCTTATCACAAAACTATCTGTTACCTACAATTTCAATCTTGCACAGAATATCTTACTGAAAACCGCTTGTCATTTCCTTCTGCTCCTCATTGGGTTCGACACTCTTACTTATCGAAAGGACTATGATAGATCCCCTATACTTGTGGGTCATCAAGACTCTTTTCTAGCACCATTGCCGGGGAGTGAAGCACCTTTGGTGAGTGGAACTTGGTAAGGAAACATTTATATAGTGTGCTGAAATTTTCTGTCACTTGTTACTATGGAAACTAATCCTTTGAGGGGCTTGTTCGGGGCATCTTCGCCCCGACCAGTAGAGCAAAGAGTTGCTCCTCAACCTACTGAACCTACTGAAAATGTTTACTTTGAGATTCCTTCGGGTATGATAGAGAAACTGCTAGGTAATCCCTTTGCAGGAGATGGAACATTGCATCCTGATTTACACCTTATCTATGTGGATGAAGTTTATGGATTATTTAAGCTTACAGGTATACCCAATGATGTTGTTAAGAGGAAGGTCTTCCCTTTATCTTTGAAGGGAGATGCACTGACATGGTATAGGCTATGTGATGATACGGGATCTTGGAACTATAAACGATTGAAATTGGAATTTCACCAGAAGTTCTATCCTATGAATCTTGTTCATCGTGATCGTAATTATATACAAAAATTTTGGCCTCGCGAAGGAGAAATCATCGCTCAAGCTTGGGGGACGAGTCAATGTTATATTAATGCCCCAATCATGAGCTCTCAATAGATATGATTATTCAAAAAATTTATGCTTGGCTTTCTCTCAATGATCGCACCATGCTCGATACTTCCTGTGCTTGTTCTTATATGCTAAAGACTATTGAATTCAAGTGGGACTTATTGGAAAGAATTAAACGCAACTTTGAAGATTGGGGTTCCGACGATGGTAAGGAGTCAGGTATGACACCTAAGTTTGATTCTGTTAAATCTTTTATGGATACCGATGCTTTTCGTGGATTGAGCGCTAAATATGGACTTCACTCTGAGATAGTAGCTTCTTTCTGTGAATCTTTTGCTACTCACATTGATCTCCCTAAGGAGAAGTGGTTTAAATATAATCCTCCCACTAAAGTAAAAGTAGTTGCACCTATTATAGTTGAAGAAAAGACTATCACTTATAACGATCCTATTGTTCCTACTACTTATGTTGAGAAACCACCTTTCCCTGTTAGTATAAAGGATCATGCTAAAGCTTCAACTGTGGTTTGTAAGAGTAATACTAGAACATATACACCTCCTGAGAAAATTAAAGTTGAACCTAGTATTGCTATGGTTAAAGATCTCTTGGCTGATAATATAGATGGGCATGTTATTTACATCTGTGATGAAGCTGCTAACATTGCTAAACCCGATGCTAAGATACATAGACCTATTGTAGGCATGCCTGTTATTTCTGTTAAAATAGGAGATCATTGTTATCATGGCTTATGTGATATGGGTGCTAGTGCTAGTGCAATACCTTTTTCCTTATATGAACAAATTATGCATGATATTGCACCTGCTGAGTTAGAAGATATTGATGTTACAATTAAGCTTGCCAATAGAGATACTATTACACCATTTGGGATTGTTAGAGATGTTGAAGTCTTGTGTGGGAAAGTTAAATATCCTGCTGATTTTCTTGTTCTTGATTCCCCACAAGATAGCTTTTGTCCCATTATATTTGGTAGACCCTTCTTGAATACTGTTAATGCTAGTATAGATTGCAAAAAGGATGTTGTTACGATTGGCTTAGGAGATATGTCTCATGAGTTTAATTTTGCTAAATTTCATAGACAACCCCATGATAAAGAATTGCCTAGTAAGGATGAAATTATTGGTCTTGCCTCTATTGTTGTGCCTCCTACTGATCCTTTAGAACAATATTTGCTAGACCACGAAAATGATATGTTTATGAATGAAAGAAGGGAGATAGATGAAGTATTCTTTCAACAGGGTCCTATTTTGAAACACAACTTGCCTGGTGAAATCCTAGGGGATCCTCCTCCACCCAAGGGTGATCCCGTGTTTGAGCTTAAACCATTACCTGATAATCTTAAATATGCCTATCTTGATGAAAAGAAGATATATCCTGTTATTATTAGTGCTAACCTTTCAGAGCAGGAAGAGGAAAGATTATTAAAAACTCTGAAGAAGCACCAAGCTGTTATTTGTTATACTCTTGATGATCTTAAGGGCATTAGTCCCGCTCTATGCCAACACAAAATTAAATTGGGCGAAGGTTCCAAACCAGTTAGAGATCATCAACAGCGTTTAAATCCTAAGATGAAAGAAGTGGTAAGAAAGGAGATACTAAAGCTCCTTGAGGCAAGTATAATTTATCCCGTTGCTGATAGTGATTGGGTAAGTCCTGTCCATTGTGTCCCTAAGAAGGGAGGTATTACTGTTGTTCCTAATGATAAAGATGAATTTATTTCGCAAAGAATTATTACGGGTTATAGGATGGTAATTGATTTTCGTAAATTAAATAAAGCTACTAAGAAAGATCATTACCCTTTACCTTTTATTGATCAAATGCTAGAAAGACTATCCAAACACACACATATCTGCTTTCTAGATGGTTATTCTGGTTTCTCTCAAATACCTGTGTCAGCAGACAATCAATCAAAAACTACTTTTACTTGCCCTTTTGGTACCTTTGCTTATAGACGTATGCCTTTTGGTTTATGTAATGCACCTGCTACCTTTCAAAGATGCATGATGGCTATTTTCTCTTTTTGTGAAAATATTTGTGAGGTATTCATGGATGATTTCTCCGTTTATGGATCCTCTTTTGATGATTGCTTGAGAAACCTTGATCGAGTTCTACAGAGATGCGAAGACACTAGTCTCGTCTTGAATTGGGAAAAGTGTCACTTTATGGTTAATGAAGGCATTGTCTTGGGACATAAAATTTCTGAAAGAGGTATTGAAGTTTATAAAGCTAAAGTTGATGCTATTGAAAAGATGCCGTGTCCCAAGGACATTAAAGGTATAAGAAGTTTCCTTGGTCATGCCGGTTTTTATAGGAGGTTCATTAAGGACTTTTCTAAGATCGCTAGGCCTCTGACTAACCTATTACAAAAGATATTCCTTTTGTCTTTGATGATGAGTGTGTAGAAGCATTTGAAATACTTCAGAAAGCTTTGATCACTGCACCTATTGTTCAGCCACCTGATTGGAATTTACCCTTTGAAATTATGTGTGATGCTAGTGATTATGCTGTAGGTGTTGTGCTAGGGCAAAGAGTTGATAAGAAACTAAATGTTATTCAATATGCTAGTAAATCTCTTGATACTGCCCAGAGAAATTATGCTACTACTGAAAAGAGTTCTTAGCAGTTGTATTTGCCTGTGATAAGTTTAGACCTTATATTGTTGATTCTAAAGTAACTATTCACACTGATCATGCTACTATTAAATATCTTATGGAAAATAAAGATGCTAAACCTAGACTTATTAGATGGGTTCTCTTGCTCCAAGAATTTGATTTGCATATTATTGATAGAAAGGGAGCGGAGAACCCCGTTGCAGACAACTTGTATAGGCTAGAGAATGTTCTTGATGACCCGCTGAGGGAGTCTGGGATTAAGGGGTCCTCGGACAGCCGGACTATATACTTTGGTCGGACTGTCGGACTATGAAGATGCAAGATTGAAGACTTCGTCTCGTGTCCGGATGGGACTCTCCTTTGCGTGGAAGGCAAGCTTGGCAATTCGGATATGTAGATCTCCTTCTCTGTAACCGACTCTGTGTAACCCTAGCCCCCTCCGGTGTCTATATAAACCGGAGGGTTTAGTCTGTAGGACAACAACAATCATAATCATAGGCTAGCTTCTAGGGTTTAGCCTCTACGATCTCGTGGTAGATCAACTCTTGTAATACTCATATCATCAAGATCAATCAAGCAGGAAGTAGGGTATTTCCTCCATCGAGAGGGCCTGAACCTGGGTAAACATAGTGTCCCCCGTCTCCTGTTACCATCCGCCTTAGACGCACAGTTCAGGACCCCCTACCCGAGATCCGCCGGTAATTTTGACACCGATATTGGTGCTTTCATTGAGAGTTCCATTGTGCCGTCCCGATAAGGCTTGATGGCTCGCTTTGTTGTCAAGGACAACATCACCTCTGGAGGAACCCTGGCTGTAGGCCAGACTCTCCGGCTGGGCGGCTTCGTCATGACCGCCCGTTCGGCCGCCGCGCCGACGATGACTTCTCAGGTCATCGAGAACAGCCTCCACATCAGCCTGGAATCTACCGAGAAGATGGATCCAATGGAGCTATCTTCCCTGAACGAGCTCTTGGTTCGCGTCGCCGCCTTGGGAGTCGCCACGGACTATGATCGGATCGGGCTTAAACCCGACCAAAGGGAGATTAACTCTCTGTCGTTCACCCATCAGATAGCGGTGGTGGAGGAACAAAACAACGATTCTTCCTCTATCTTGAGGACGAACTATGTCCGGATTCCCGAGCTCTCTGAGCCAGACATCCGTCTATGGGAGGACAAGGCCCAGGCGCCGAACTTAGAATCGGGCAACGGGCCACAAATATTGGAAAACATCCCGGAGTCCGAGCTGCCAAGCTCGGGAGCTCCTTTGCCCCTGGGTCCCAGATCGGGTTAGGATTTGTACTTAAAGCTACCACCCACCCAGACACAAGTGATATTTCCCACATTAGACAAGTGCCCAAAGAGACTGTACATCACTTCTGGGCTAGATTCCTCCTTGTAATGAGCAAGGTCAAGGACTGTCGCGAGGAAGACGCAGTCTCATTCTTTTGCAAAAATTGCACGGACAAGGGAATTCTCAACGCTATAAGTCGCCATGACATAGCGCACTTTGCCGACTTGGTGACCATAGTACAGAAGTACTGTGCGATGGAAAGCGCTTGGAAAACCCAAACAAAATTCTGTGATCCTCCGGCTCTAACTAAACCCCTTGTCCAAACTAAAAGGGTGCGCTCTCGCAAGCCACCCAATCCAATTACAAAGTAGCCAAAGCCCTCTACAGGGCGTGGAACCGTACTGGAGGGATGGCTCAACAGGCCATGCAAAATTCACAGCACACCGAGCATCATACCAACACATAGTCTTAGAGCATGTTGGATACTCCAGCAGGTGGCCAAGAGTGGCGAGGACCTCCTCATCAACAATACCGCAGAGCACCATCCCATGGAGAATAAAAATACAGTACTGACAGTCTTCAAGACTTTCGCCTCAAACAATAGGCGTAAGTGAGCACTCCACAGCCTCGCCGAAGTCTGCCACGCTGCAGCAATAAATCCGTGGAACGATACGGCCATAACCTTCAATGCCAGTGACGAACCTCAATTCCGAACAGCCCGAGCACCAGCCACTTTGGTCCTTAGCCCAATTGTGGACGACTTCCGGCTTACTAAAGTGCTCATGGACGGCAGCAGCGGATTAAACCTCATCTATGAGGAAACTCTTAACAAAATGGAAATAGATAAGAGCCGCATTGAGCAAAGCAGCATGACCTTCAGAGGAATCATCTCTAGTCGGGAGGCACGATGCGCGGGAAAAATTACACTGGATGTGGTATTCGGCACGCCGGAGAATTATAGGTCTGAAGAAATCACATTCCAAGTGGCCCCGTTTAACAGTGGATACCACGCCCTTTTAGGGCGGGATGCATTCACAAGTTTCCAAGCTATACCCCATTACAGGTACATGAAGCTTAAGATGCCCGGGCCCAATGGAATCATCCCTCTAGCCAGTCCGGACAGAGCACTCCACACCAAAAATAAAACCGCCGCACTAGCCCTGGAAGCATTATCCGAAACCCTCGCGGCCGAAGAGTTAACTGCGCTGCACTCCATAGTGGACAGGGACGACGTGATACTCGACAAACGACCCAAGTCCACCTCTTTTAAACTAGCAGATGAAATAGTCAAATTCCTGGTCCACCCAACGGATCCTACAAAAACAACATCAATTGGGGCACAGCTAAACCCCACAATAGACGCTGCACTATGAGAGTTCTTGCGCGAGAATTGGGACATTTTCGCCTGGCATCCTTCAGACATGCCAGGTATCCCACGCAGGTTGGCCGAGCACAGCCTAAACATACTAAAGGGATAAAAGTCGGTCAAGCAGACTCTTCGGCGCTTTTCAGAACCCAAGCGACAAGCCATGGGAGAAGAGCTAGCCAAACTACTTGAGGCCGGATTCATCAGAGAAATAAAACATCCGGACTGGCTGGCAAACCTGGTGATGGTACCAAAGAAGGACAAATCCTGGCGCCTATGCGTCGATTTCAAGGACCTCAATAAGGCTTGCCCCAAGGATCCCTTCCCCCTCCCCCGCATCGATCAAATCATCGACGCTACCGCAGGACACGACTCATTGTGTTTCCTCGACGCATACTCCGGATACCATCAAATCAAGATGGCAGAGTCCGATCAAGCCGCAACGGCATTTATCACTACATACGGCCCCTTCTGTTTTAACACCATGCCTTTTGGGCTCAAAAACACCGGTGCAACCTATCAACGCATGATTCAAACATGGATGGAAACACAGATTGGCAAAATAGTGGAGGCATACGTAGACGATGTGGTCATCAAAACCAGACACGTCGAATCTTTAATAGACGACTTGAGGCTCACGTTCGACAATCTCCGAACATATGACATCAAGCTCAACCCGGAAAAATGCGTTTTCGGCGTACCTGCCAAAAAACTCTTGGGCTTTATCGTTTCCAATAGAGGAATCGAAGCAAACCCGGCTAAAATCCAAGCTCTGTCATAGTTGGCTACCCCAACAGACCTCAAGCAAATCCAGAAATTAACTGGATGCGTTGCCACCTTAAGCCGCTTTATCTCCCGATTAGGAGAAAAGCTACTACCTCTTTATAGCCTTCTTTGACGCACCAAACACTTCGAGTGGACGAATGCGGCTACGACCGGACTGGAGGAAATAAAATCCCTCTTGGCCACCAATCCAATCCTGGTCGCCCCAAATGTCGGCGAACCTATGCTATTATATATAGCTACAACACACTAGGTTGTAAGCACAGTGCTCGTCCTCGAACGAGGGACAGATGGACATAAGTTCCCGCTTCAAAAGCTGGTATACTACGTTTCCACTGTTGAAAGTGCAACTATTCCAAGGTGGTTTTGGTAATTCCTAACAACATATAGCTCATTGAGCTAATGCCACTTCAAGTTAAATATTTCAGGAAAGCTCAATGATTGGCATGGCATGGATGAGAAAAGTGGAACCCTCAAAATACTAAGGACAAAAGGATTGGCTCAAGCTTAAAGCTCAAGACTCTACATTTTATATTTTAGTGATCCAAGATCACATTGAGTCTATAGGAAAAGCCAATACTATCAAGGAGGGATGAGGTGTTGCTTAATGGCTTACTTGCTCAAAATGCTTAGTGATATGCTCCAAAGCCTCAACTACTTTCTCACATCCACATATGACCTAAACCAAAAGTCAAACTCGGCCCCACCGATTCTTTCTATCCTGCGCCACCGAGTTCAAATGTCATATCCACTGCCACAAACCCTAGGCAAATCGGTCTCACCGATAGGGATCTCGGTATCACCGAGATGGGATTGTAATCTCTCTGTTTCCCTTTGTAACGTTTCGGTACCACCGAGATGAGCGATCGGCGGTCCCACCGAGATTGCAATGTAAACTCTCTGTTTCCTTTTCATAACATTTCGGTCTCATCGAAATGAGCGAACCGGTCCCACCAAGTTTACCTGACCAACTCTCCGGTTAGCTTATTACCAAAATCGGTCTCACCGAGTTTGTGTAATCGGTCTCACCGAGATTACGTTATGCCCTAAACCTAACCATATCGGTCCTACCGTGTTGCATGTCGGTCCCACCGAAAATCCTAACGGTCACTAGATTTGCTGAATCGGTCCGACCGAGTTTCTCAATTCGGTCCCACCGAGTTTGGCAAGTTGTGTGTAACAATTATATTTTGTGTGGGGGCTATATATACCCCTCCACCTCCTCTTCATTCATGAAGAGAGCCATCAGAATGAACCTACACTTCCAACTTGCATTTTCTGATAGAGAACTACCTACACTTGTGTTGAGGCCAAGATATTCCATTCCTATCATATGAATCTTGATCTCTAGCCTTCCCCAAGTTGATTTCCACTCAAATCTTCTTTCCACCAAATCCAAATCCTGTGAGAGAGAGTTGAGTGTTGGGGAGACTATCATTTGAAGCACAAGAGCAAGGAGTTCATCATCAACACACCATTTGTTACTTCTTGGAGAGTGGTGTCTCCTAGATTGGCTAGGTGTCACTTGGGAGCCTCTGACAAGATTGTGGAGTTGAACCAAGGAGTTTGTAAGGGCAAGGAGATCGCCTACTTCATGAAGATCTACCGCTAGTGAGGCAAGTCCTTCGTGGGCGACGGCCATGGTGGGATAGACAAGGTTGCTTCTTTGTGGACCCTTCGTGGGTGGAGCCCTCCGTGGACTCGCGCAACCGTTACCCTTCGTTGGTTGAAGTCTCCATCAACGTGGATGTACGATAGCACCACCTATCGGAACCACGACAAAAACATCCGTGTCTCCAATTGAGTTTGAATTCTCCAAACCCTTCCCTTTACATTCTTGTAAGTTGCATGCTTTACTTTCCGCTGCTCATATACTGTTTGCATGCTTGCTTGAATTGTGTTAAGATTGCTTGACTTGTGCTAAGTTAGCTAAAATCTGCCAAAGACTAAAATTTGGGAAAAGGATAAGTTTTTATTTGGTCAAGTAGTCTAATCACCCCCCCTCTAGACATACTTTCGATCCTACAAGTGGTATCAGAGCCTTGGTCTCCATTTGCTTTGATTTCCATAGCTTTTGGTGGTCATAGCCTTGGTTTCACAACCTAGGAGAGTATGGCGTCTAGCGAGGGAAACTACCACCGTAGAGGTCCTTACTTTGATGGTACTAATTTTGCTAGTTGGAAGCATAAGATGAAAATGCATATTCTTGGACATAACCCCACCGTTTGGGCTATTGTTGTATTGGCTTGCAAGGTGAATTCTTTGATGGGAGAGAACCGAACAGTGAAGCTAGCGCGGAAGAGTTGAATATGCTGCAATACAACGCTCAAGCTTGTGATATCCTCTTCAACGGATTGTGCCTCGAAAAATTCAACAAAATCAGCCGTCTTGAGAATGCAAAGGAAATTTGGGATACTTTGATTGATATGCACGAAGGTACCGACTCCGTCAAGGAATCCAAGTTGGATGTGCTTCAAAGTCAGCTTGACAAGTTCAAAATGAAGGATGGTGAAGGTGTTGCTGAAATGTACTCTAGGCTTGCTCTTATCACAAATGAGATTGCCGGCTTTGGAAGTGAAGAGATGACCGACAAATTCATCATCAAGAAGATCCTAAGAGCTTTGGACGGAAAATATGATACGGTGTGCACATTGATCCAAATGATGCCAAATTACGAAGATCTCAAGCCAATGGAAGTCATTGGAAGAATTGTTGCTCATGAGATGCCACTCAAGGATAAGGAGGAACTTCACAACAAGTCAAGTGGTGCTTACAAAGCCTCATGTGAATCCCCCACATCATCAAGTAAGAAACAAACCTTCAATGAAGAATTGAGCCTAATGGTGAAGAACTTCAACAAATTCTACAAGAGTAGAAGCAAAGAGAGAAGCTCCAAGTAAAGGTCCTATAATGACAAAAGATCTTCTAGTCAAGAGCGTAATTGCTATAATTGTGGAAGACCCGGACACTATTCCAATGAGTGTACGGCACCCTACAAAAGAAGAGAAGAATCACCTAAGAGGAGAAGTAGAAGAGAAGAATCACCACCAAGAGAGAGGAGGAGTAGAGATGATTGTTATGAACGAAGAACATCCCGGAGAAGCAAGGATTCGGAAAGGAAGGACAAGTCATCAAGGAGCTACACAAATCGAAGACATCAAGCTCATGTTGGTGAATGGGTATCTGGATCCGACTCCGACAATCACTCCGAGAGAAGCTATCACTCCGACTCCGACTATACTCAAGATGAAGGTGTTGCCGGTCTAGCACTTGTGTCAACCAACTCCTACGACATATTTGATTCACCAAATGAAGGACTTGGAAGATGCTTCATGGCTAAAGGCCCAAAGGTATCACACCCCGAGTATGTTGATTTCAATAGTGATGAAGATGACTTGTTAGGTGAGGATGATTTACTTGTTGACTACTCTAGTGATGAATACTATGATGAAACGTTAATTAATCATGCTAATCAAGATAAAATGAATGACAATGATAAGGAGAAGATTGAGATTCTAACTAAAGAACTAAGCACTCTTAAGTTAGCTCATGAAACTATCTTAGAAGATCATCGAGAACTTTTAAGGACTCATGAGAAGTTACGCTTTGAAAAGCTCAAAGCATGAGTTCTTAAAGGCAATCAATGATGATCTTCGTAAGAAAAGTTCTTCTTACATTGCCAAGCGTTTACTCTTATCTACTTACATGCCTCTAGTCAAGTCTAGTAACAAGAACAAGAAGGATTCTTCCTCTAGTAGTAACAATAATCATGCTAAATCCAATGTTGTTGCTTCTAGTAGTTCTCTTGATTCCACTAACGATTCTCTTAGCCAAGTTACACTTGAGCAAGAAAATAGCTTATTGAAGGGAATTATAGAGAAAGGTGTTTACAAGAGCCTTGCTGGGAGTAAGCAATTCGAGGAAATTGTACGCAAGCAAGGAAGGCACCGGAAGAACCAAGGTGTTGGTTTTGAACGAAAGTTCAATGCCAATGGAGTTGAGTGGGAAGAAGATCAATACCCCAAGATGAAGTTTGTTCCCCAACAAGAGAAGTATGATCCTACTTCCTTCAAAGGGACACAAGCTCAAGATGATCTTCCACCACAAGACCACAAGCAAAAGGGCAAGGATAAACTTCAAGAGGAGATTGATGCATTTGAAGAAGCTTCTAAGGCCTTGGTCAAGTGGGTTCCCAAGACTACAACAAGTTCTACTTCATCAAGTACGACTACAACTCCAAGGATTCCCATCAAGATGATGTGGATCCCGAAGAAGAAGAACTAGAGAGTTCTTGAGGGTGATTCCGCCAACATATTTCACTCATATCTTTTTGGCAATAACAAGGGCAATCAACTTCCACATCTGGCACTAGTTCAAGGAGTCAAAAACCCTCTTGTTGGTAAGACAAGGGACAAGGTAACCTAATGCTTTCATAGACATCATCTTGTGTGTGCATCACTCTATGTCTATGGATATCCTTGCTTGTTCCTTGTGGGACTAACCCATGTAGGTATTGAAAGTGCAACTCACTCCAAAGGATTGCTCCAAATGATCTACATCAACATTGAGCACCCACATCTTCAACACCTACATGAAGTCATCGTCGACAAAACCCAAGGTTAGTTCATCCCTCTAAGGGGGATCTCACATCTAGGGGGAGCTTTACTCTAAGAATTGAGTCAAAGCAAATCTAATGGTGTGAACACAACAATGCTTTATGTAAAAGTGGTAACCCCACTTGTGCTTAAACGATGAGTATGACCTATGATCAAATGTTCTAATTTGACTCCTAAGTCAATATACTCATATATAGATAACCTAGTAATTGCCAATTGCTTGATAGATGCTAGAATTGGTTGTGCATGCTTTGCCACATATTTCATTTGCTATTTTATTGTGTGAGCATGTTGGTTGCATATTTTACTCATTCGAGGACATCCACTTGTTGTTTTGATTGTTTGGTTCCTTTTATTTTGCCAAGTGGATGGACAAGAATGCCTAAGAACCTTCTCTAGCTATCTATGCTTTTCTCGTCTCAAACTCTATTCATGCTACATCACAAAGTTTGATCAAGTCAGATTCGAACCACTCTGTGTGAGGAGCCCTCGGAGTCCCCGATTCATCATGGACTTAAACTTCCAAAACTTCTTTGTGCGTCTCGGTCGGACCGATTCTTCCATTTCGGTCATACCGAGATCACTAAGTCGATCTAGGTTTTCAATCTCGATGCAACCGATTTGAACTTTTTCGGTCACACCGAGTTGCTGTAACTGCTTGCAGTTATGCATCTCGGTGCCACCGAGTTGTTCCACTCGGTCACACCGACAGGGTCAGGCTATATATATCCACGGGTCAATTTTTGGAAATTTCTCCGAACTCTTGCGCCCGCGCTCAGCCTGCTCTGCCTCCCTGGGTCTCCGGATTGTCCTCCTCATCGCCAGCTGCCTCCCGCCGCTGGTCTCCGCCGCTGTCAATGGGAATCGTCTCCGCCGTCGCCGCCGTAGCAAGTCCATCGCCGAACTAGGGTATGCAGTTGGTCTTTGTGCTATTCCTAACTCCAAATCTCTAGCACATTGTGTTGCCATTAATCTTGCCACGATTGAGATCATCTTATCCACTGAAAACACTCTGTAGATTAGAGGTGAATTGAAAATTTAGGGTTAGGTTTCCGCCGAAACCATCTCGGACCAACCGAGTTGTAGAACTCGGTACCACCGATTCGGCTAAGTCCATTGCACATGTTATTGTCGGTCTGACCGAGAATTGCAAATCGGTGTGACCGAGTTCAGGACTTTGTGAAACCCTAGCAGTCTCGGTGCCACCGAACTGTGACTCGGTCTGACCGAGTTCACTAGTTTAGGTTCCAAAAGCTGCTTTGGTATCACCGAGTTTACAAATCGGTAGATCCGAAATGCTTTCTGTGGAAAACTAAAACTAAGTTTTTGACTCATTCTTTTGCAAAAACGTATGTACTTTGTGATGCTCATCTATTCTACCTCATCTATATGTATTCACAAGGTCTGTTGTCAGTGTTTGCAACATGTCTAATCAGAGTGACAGTCAGAACAAGTCAGAGGAGCAGGTTCAGATAAGTGAGGGCACTAGTCCCTCTAGCAGCTATGATGAGGGTAGCAGGAGCACACCCAGCAACTTACCCAAGGCAGCCACCAGGGCCAAAAAGAAGAGAACCTCAGATTCTGAGGATGAAGACTATGTGGCTGTTGAGGATGAGGCCACTTCCAAGAAGAAGGTGCTCAAGAAGGAGTATGGCACAGCTTCTGCCACTAAGCCAGGAATGCAGAGAAAGGCACCTGCAAGAAGGATTCCAACTTCCAAACCTAGGAAGGTTGCCACTGGAGAAACCATGAAATTCACCCTTGAGTTAGAAGATGAAGTTGTTGGCCAAGACAAGAAGAAAAAGAGAGTCAGAACCACTACTACCAAGGTCCTTGGCAAGCCCTCTATGAGGAGAGACTCTAAAGAGGAAGAAGAGGAAGAGGTTGCTGCACCAGCACCCAAAGCTCCAAAGCTTATGGGCGATGCCATCAGGACAGGGGTTGCTTCATCAAAGCCCAAAGAAGCTCCCAAAGTAGCTGCTCCAAAGCCCAAATCTGCACCCAAGAGGAACACCATGAGCATTCCTGCTGCACAAAAGAACAAGGCCCCAGTGCCTGAAGCTGCTGTTGAAGAAGAAGATGATGAGGAACATGTCTTGAGGAAGTTGAAGCCCAAAATTCCAGATCACAATGATGTTCATCCTGTGGCTGAGGATATGAAGCTGAGGAAGGATGCATGACTCAGGCAGTGGAGATTGACTGATCCCTATGCAGTCAGGAGGAGAACTGCTGTGGATTACAAGTTCCACACAAAGGAACAATAGGACTTCTATGAGACAGTGCTGCTTTAAAAGAAGCCAATTGTCTGTGACATGAGATGGGTAGACTGGGAGTACATCAGGAAGAATGAAGAGCATTATCCAGGGGTGTATGATAGTTTTAATGCTTGTGGAGTGGATGGCTTTGTTGGGCAGAAGCTCACAAAGTGGAATGATGAGCTTATTATGCAGTTCTACTCCACAGCTCACTTCTACCCAGATGGAAGGATTGTCTGGATGTCTGAAGGTACTAGGTTCCAGTCATCAGTTGAAGAATGGGAAAAGTTGATCAATGCACCTAAGGAAAATGAGGATGACTTGGATGTCTATGCCAAGAAGAAGAAGGATCACAACTCCATGGCACACATGCACAAAGAGATCCCAGATGCTTCTATTGAGACACACAAGTTTGGCTCGGTACATTATATTTTGTCAGGACTGCCAACAATCAACTGGATCCTCAGGCACACTCTTTTGCCTAAATCTGGAGATCACAAGATGATCAGAGGCCATGCCATCAACCTACTTCACATATTTGATGTGCCTCAGAAGTTTAAGGTCATGAGCCTCATAGTGGAAACTATCAAGAGGACTGCTGCAGATCAGAAGAGAAGTTGTGGGTATGCCCCACAGATCCAGGAGCTCATCAACTCCAAGATGGGCACAGGCACATACCTCTTGGACAAGGAACACATGCCCATCTATCCAGATTTTGAGGACAACACAGTGGTGATGGATGAAGATGAACCATCTTCTGTGCAAGCACAAGCAAAGAGGGAGAAGGCAAGGACTGAAAAGGCTACCAAGATGCCAACCATTGATGAGGCATCTCAGTACTTCTTGAAGAACAAGCAGGAGCAGCTTGGCTACTTGATTGCCTCCACTCTGAGGATTGAGAAGGGACTGGCCACCCTGACTAAAACCAGGAGAGCCTGGAGAGGATCATGGAGCAGAAGTTCTATGACTTGGATGTGAAGGTCACTGAGATACAGTCAGTTGTTGAGCAACTTCAGATGATATGCAGGAGAGGAAGGGCAAGACTACTACTGATGCTTTTGCCAGAGTGCCCAGGAGCCAGAGATTAGCTGCAGTGCCTGTTACAGACACCAGAGCCACTTCATCTGCACCAGCTACAACTTCTGTGCAACTAGCTCCAGCACCTACTCCACCAGCTCCATCCACATCTACTGAATTCTTCGTCGAAGGAGCCATCTCTACACCACCACCTGAAGACCAAGCCTGAGAGTCGATTTAGTGCTATGCATTTTCTATGAACTTTTTGGTAACTTGTTGCCAAAGGGGGAGGAAAATGTATAGATCATAGGCTTCGAGAGAGAGTGTTGCTTTTGTTCTCTCTTGTTTTGGTGGTTGAACTTTATTTGCTTGTTTAAGATACTTTATGCGTTTGTGAGATACTTGGATGATCATGTGTTTGATCATATGCTACCTTAATGCTTGTTGGATGACATTATCCTTTTATCCCTATATGATCATTCACTTTGCTTGGTGATGAGTGCATGTATTTAATTATTATCATTTTGAGCGCTCCACCAAGATGTATGTGACATGGAAGAGTAACCCATGAGCCTAACTCCTTGTGCATTTGCAGTCCAAAGCAAATCTTAAACTATGCACAAATTTAGGGGGAGCTCTTGCTTATCACATACTTCTCAAAGCGGCAATGTTTTTCACTCTTATTACCATTTGTCGAAGCTTTGATATATATGTTGTCATCAATTACCAAAAGGGGGAGATTGAAAGTGCAACTATCCCTAGGCAGTTTTGGTAATTCCTAACAACATATAGCTCAATGAGCTAATGCCACTTCAAGTTAAATATTTCAGGAAAGCTCAATGATTGGCATGGCATGGATGAGAAAAGTGGACCTCTCAAAATACTAAGGAAAAAAGGATTTGCTCAAGCTTAAACCTCAAGACTCCACATTTTATATTTTAGTGATCCAAGATCACATTGAGTCTATAGGAAAAGCCAATACTATCGAGGAGGGATGAGGTGTTGCTTGATGGCTTAGTTGCTCAAAATGCTTAGTGATATGCTCCAAAGCCCTCAACTACTTTATCACATCCACATATGACCTAAACCAAAGGTCAAACTCGGCCCCACTGATTCTTTCTATTCGGCGCCACCGAGTTCAGATGTCATAGCCACTGCCACAAACCCTAGGCAAATCGGTCTCACCGATAGGGATCTCAGTCTCATCGAGATGGGATTGTAATCTCTCTGTTTCCCTTCATAACGTTTCGGTACCACCGAGATGAGCGATCAGTCCCATCGAGATTGCAATGTAAACTCTCCGATTCCTTTTCGTAACATTTCGGTCTCACCGAAATGAGCGAACCGGTCCCACCGAGTTTACCTGACCAACTCTCTGGTTAGCTTATTACCAAAATCGGTCTCACCGAGTTTGTGTAATCGGTCTCACCGAGATTATGTTATGCCCTAACCCTAACCATATCGGTCCTACCGAGTTGCATGTTGGTCCCACCGAAAATCCTAACGGTCACTAGATTTGTTGAATCAGTCCGACCGAGTTTCTCAATTCGGTCCCACCGAGTTTGGCAAGTTGTGTGTAACGATTAGATTTTGTGTGGAGGCTATATATACCCCTCCACCTCCTCTTCATTCGTGAAGAGAGCCATCAGAACGAACCTACACTTCCAACTTGCATTTTCTGAGAGAGAACCACCTACACTTGTGTTGAGGCCAAGATATTCGATTCCTACCATATGAATCTTGATCTCTGGCCTTTCCCAAGTTGCTTTCCACTCAAATCTTCTTTCCACCAAATCCAAATCCTGTGAGAGAGAGTTGAGTGTTGGGGAGACTATCATTTGAAGCACAAGAGCAAGGAGTTCATCATAAACACACCATTTGTTACTTCTTGGAGAGTGGTGTCTCCTAGATTGGCTAGGTGTCACTTGGGAGCCTCCGACAAGATTGTGGAGTTGAACCAAGGAGTTTGTAAGGGCAAGGAGATCGCCTACTTCGTGAAGATCTACCGCTAGTGAGGCAAGTCCTTCGTGGGCGACGGCCATGGTGGGATAGACAAGGTTGCTTCTTCATGGACCCTTCGTCGGTGGAGCCCTCCGTGGACTCGCACAACCGTTACCCTTCGTGGGTTGAAGTCTCCATCAACGTGGATGTACGATAGCACCACCTATCGGAACCACGACAAAAACATCCGTGTCTCCAATTGCGTTTGAATTCTCCAAACCCTTCCCTTTACATTCTTGCAAGTTGCATGCTTTACTTTCCGCTGCTCATATACTCTTTGCATGCTTGGTTGACTTGTGTTAAGATTGCTTGACTTGTGCTAAGTTAGCTAAAATCTGCCAAAGACTAAAATTGGGAAAAGGATAAGTTTTTATTTGGTCAAGTAGTCTAATCACCCCCCTCTAGACATACTTTCGATCCTACAACTGTCCTCACTCCATGCAAGTCACGGTACCCACATTATCAAAAGATAGCATACGCGGTCTTCATGGCATCCCGAAAACTACGACACTACTTTCAAGAGTGTTCAATCACGGTGGCCTCCGAAGTACCACTCAATGACATAATAAATAACCGTGATGCCACGGGCCGGAGTGCTAAATGGGCTATCGAGCTCCTCCCGTTCGACATAACATACAAACCACGACGAGCCATTAAGTCGCAAGTACTGGATGACTTTGTCGCCGAATGGACAGAAGCCGAACTCCAATTGGATCATGCACTTTGACGGCTCTAAGATGCTGGCTGGTCTAGGGGCAGGCATTGTCCTGACATCCCCCACCAGAGATACAGTCCAATACGTACTCCAAATACTATACACAGATTCCAACAATGCAGCCGAATATGAGGTCTTGTTGCATGGTCTTCGGATGGCAGTCTCCATGGGCATTCAACACCTAGAAGTGCGTGGGGATTCAAATCTCACAATATCTCAAATAAATGGAGACTTTGACGCCACAAAAATGGCATCCCAAACATGGCGGCCTACCGCAATGCCGTCCTCAAAATGTCAGCTTGGTTCGAGGGGCTCGAATTCCACCATGTGGTCCGAGAAAACAACCAAGCGGCGGATATTCTCGCCCGCATCGGCGCTAAACGCGACCCCGTCCCACCTAATATCTTTTGGAAAGGCTGTTCAACCCATCCGTGGTGTGGGAAGGGGAGACCGGCAATACCAGTCCGGATCCGCACACAACCCTAGATCCCGAACATTCTGACGTAATCGAAGGTTCCACCACCGAAATAACACCTTCGGCCCACGCGATTATGGCTATCTTCGCCTCGTGGACAGAGCCCTTCTTAGCCTACTTAAATAGGCAAGAACTCCCTGAGGACCAAAATGAGGCATGTTGCATTGTGCGGTGCTCTAAAGCCTACAAAGTCCACGAGGGAGAGCTTTATAAGAAAAGCGCGACGGAAGTGCTCCAAAGGTGCATCTCCGAAGAGGAAGGGCGGCAGCTCTTGGCCGAAATTCATGCCGGACTCGGCGGCCACCATGCCGCAGCTCGGGCGCTCGTAAGCAAGGCCTTCTGTACAGGTTTCTATTGGCCGACAGCCCGGGCAGACGCACAGGACCTTGTCCAACATTGCGTCGGTTGCCAGCCTTTTGCAAATCAAAGCTATATGCCACCTACCACACTCCAAACAATCCCCATAACTTGGCCCTTTGCGGTCTGGGGGCTCGATATGGTTGGACCCCTTAAAGGAGGAAGCCATAAGAAGAAATACTTGTTGGTCATGGTCGACAAATTCACCAAATGGATAGAAGCCAAACCAGTTAAAATGGCCAAGTCCGGACCAGTGATAGACTTCATATCCGGGGTCGTACACCGCTATGGTGTCCCCCATAGCATCATCACCGATAACGGCTCAAACTTCACAGTCGATGAGGTGAAAACTTGGTGTGGCAAAATGGGCATAAAGCTTGATTATGCGTCCGTCTATCACCCCCAAACAAACGGTCAAGTCGAACGAGCGAATGGTCTTATTATGAGCGGCATTAAACCCAGACTAGTGCATCCTTGACGGAATCAGATACACACTGGGTCGAGGAGCTCAACTCCGTACTATGGGGGCTGCGGGCCACGCCAAATCGCACAACCGGATTCACACCATTTTTTATGGTGTACAGCGCAGAGGCAGTGCTACCCTGCGATATCATCCATGACTCACCTCGAGTGCGCATGTATGAAGAGAGAGAAGCCGAGCTGGATCAGCACGACGGCTTAGATGCCCTGGAGGAGGAGCGTGACATCGCAAAGGCCCGTTCCGCATTTTATCAACAGCAGGCTCGAAGGTATCAAAGCAGAGAAGTACGGGCCAAGACTTATAACATTGGCGAACTCATTCTACGCCTACCAGAGAAGAAAAAGGAAAAGCTCAAGCCCAAATGGGAGGGTCCCTTCATCATTGATAAAGTTCTCACCGGAGGAGCGTACCGTCTGCGTGATGCATCAGATAATCAACTCAAGCCGAACCCATGGAACGCGGCCACACTCCGAAGATTCTACGCCTAGTGCCGAACTCTGATTTGTCTCCTTACCTCCGTCTTCCTTTTTAAATTATATCCTCTCTCTCTCTCTCTCTCTCTCTCCTTTTTATATATATAGCCTTAAAAGCTTCAAGTATGCTTTGACCGCACACTCCTGCCGCGCTATGCACGCTCAATATACCTGGGGGCTTCTTATAGAGAAGCTTAATATAATTATCTTCTGGGCTTTATGGCCACCACATATGCGTCATTTCCCCATATGTGCCTTTTTTCACCACTATATGCATCGGTATGACTTAAGTTTTGGCTAACCTGGGTTCCCTACATTCCCGTTAATTCGGCTAGGGCATAAGGGGAGCACCTCTGCGATTGTTACTGCCGGGCCAGCCGGATGTGTACCTCAGACTGGGTGAAGCCGAAAGCTAGCGTTCTTAAGGGAATATTCGGTCGGTGAACAAAAGATGTCTTTTACTTACTGCAAAACATGCCCCCAGATGATTATATCCTACGTCATTTTTCGCAGTTCGGACATGCACATTAATGCATGCCCACCCAGGGAAAGGAACCCTTAACGGAACTATTCTCCCTGGAAGATGTTTCTTACTACCCATGTAATATAACATAGCTTGTTGGGTACTTGTCTGTTCAAGCACTTATGACCCCTACACCTGGTTTCCACGCATGCCCCGGTTTTCACATAACCGAGCGGGTATTCGAATACACTCCGGACTGTCGGGTCCGAAGGTTGAAGCGAAAAGGTCCGCCAAGACAAATGATTTACAATCCGGCTAGGGATAAAACATGTCCTTTTAAGAACAAAGTTACTTAGATTGACTAAACTCTTCTTCTATACCATCCAACAGGCTGTCTAGCCTACAATCCTGTTGGGAATACTTAGCGGCTAATGCTACATGTTCATATACCGGACTTACAGGGATCTCTTTCCCATCCGACCCTACAGGTCCAACCTCGGCCATGTGGTTTGCGTCAGCCTTGGTGTATCACGTCTTCACCATGGCCTAGGCTTCCCTTGCACCTTGTCGGCAGGCCGATATCTTCCATAATCGGAAGCGCCGTCGCGCTCCCTTGAGCATCTCCACAAGCTCCCCCATGCCTCCTGGCAGGGAGGCGGATGGCCACAACACCTGGGCAATGCCCTGCATCACCTGCCGAACTTGTTCGTGCAGTTGTGAGAGCTCCTGCAGAAGATCGCTTGCAGATCCCAGCATCTCCTCTTCGGGACGACCTGTCAACATACCTACAGATATAATTCTGTTAGCCCGCTTCTTCGCCGAACTTTATAGTGGTTCGTTAGAGCACTTACTAAACCTGACAGCTAGGACCCAAAGAAGGGCCTCTGTATTTTGTGAAAAAAACGTTCACCCTGCTGACACGTCGGACCCACCAGCTATATCTTCGCACGCAAGGAAGTGCCTCCTTATTACGCCCAAAAAATGAATATCCCCTGCTAGCTGGGACCTACCATATTGTGAGGCCGACTTGTGGGCCTACTAAGTTGACGGGGACGGAGGGCTTTGTCAACTTAGTTAATACTCCAGTGACCGTATGATGTCCATCCAACGGCCATAGTGCTTCTTCAACCTCTGGTCTTCTTGCTCCAGCCGCCCAAAGCAGCGTCGGTCGTGCCGCCTGCTCCTGCCTCCTGTGGCCGGCTGTGCTACTGTGGAGGCCTCACCGGCCCCATACTACTCCCACCACTGGCCAGGCCATCCCTCCACTCACCCACACCCCTTGTTATTCTGCGGCGATGGCAGCCTCACAACGCAGCCGAACCAGTAACCCTTGTACTCCTCTTCGCGTGGGCATCCACTGCCGCGTCTTCCCCGGCTCCGCGTCGTCTGCTTCCTAGGCCTCGCCCTTGTCCACTGTCGTGGTGCTCTCTGCGCGGCGTGGTCAATGTGGTCAACGACCGACTTCCATCGGAAGAGTACTATATGTGGAGAGGCTGACAGCTGGGTCCACGGCAGCCGCAAGGAAGTGCCTCCTTATTACACAGAAAATAATTATTCCTCCACCAAACAGCAGGGACCCACCAGACGGGCCACCAGTATTTCGTGAAAAAAATGTTTCCCCCTGACTACTGGGACCCACTAGACGGGCCACTGTATTTTGCAAAAAAACGTCCCCCCGCTGCCATCTCGGACCCACCGGAAGTGCCTCCTTGTTACGCACACAAAAATGAATACTCCCCCTGCTAGCTGGGACCCACCTTGGTGGGAGGCTGACTTGTGGGCCTACTGATTTGATGGGGACGGAGGGCTTTGTCAACTTAGTCAATATGAAGGATTCTAGCCCTAGTGACCGTACGATGTCCACCCAACAACCGTAGTGCTTCTTCAACCTCTGGTCTTCTTGCTCTAGCCGCACAAAGCAGCACCGGTCGTGCCGCATGCTCCTGCCTACCATGGCCGGTTGTGCTGCCGCAGAGGCCTCACCGCCCCCTACTATTCCCACCGCTGGCCAGGCCCTGCGGCGATGGCAGCCTCACACCACAGCCGAACCAGTGAACCCTCGTACTCCTCTCCGCGCGGGCTTCCACTACCGCGTCTTCCCCGGCTCCGCATCGTCCCCTTGCTAGGCATCGCCGTCGTCCACCGCCCTGGTGCTGTCCATGCAGCATGGTCAACGTGTTCAAGGAACAACTTCCATCGGAAGAGTACTGTACATGGAGAGGCTGACAGCTGGGTCCACGGCGGCCGCAAGGAAGTGCCTCCTTATTACGTGCAAAATAATTATTCCTCCACCTGACAGCAGGGACCCACTAGACGGGCCACCATATTTCGCGAAAAAAATGTTTCCCCCTGACTGCTAGGACCCACCAACTACATCTTCGCACGCAAGGAAGTGCATCCGGGCAAAAAAAATGATTCGCCCCCCTGACTGCTGGGACCCACCAGCTACATCTTCGCACGCAAGGAAGTGCCTGATAGTCGGGACCCACCTGGTCGAAGCGTACGTAGTGTTGTCATTCTGGTCGCGAACGTGTACGTACATACTGGTCGATGTGGAGCCGCGCACGTGTCGTAGTAGAGGCGCGCACGTAGCATGTACACGTACGCACAACAGCGAGGGTGCAAGAAAGAAAATACGGCCACGTACGTACATACGGGCGGGGTCTCGAACGCCTACTCACGCATACGTACGGCCAGGGCTCGTGTACATGGCTGGGTCGGAACAGAGAAACTGCGTCGTCGTCGTGTTCATGGGGAGGCAACGGAATAAGTCGTGTTCATCGGGAGGCAACGGAATGCTCGTGTTCATCGAGAGGCAATAGAACGCGTGGGAGCCAACCGGCTTGGACAGAATAGGCGATGGAAACGAGGCCTGGCGTACCCGCAGAATGGAGGAAACAGCCTTGTGTTCGACCGGCCACGTTCGAAACGGGATCCTGTTCATCAGCAGGGGTCTGGCGTACAGCAAAACGGAGGAAACAGACTTGTGTTGGAACTCCTACGGTCGAAACGGGGTCCTGTTGACCGGGAGGGGTGTGGCGTACCGCAAAACGGACGAAACGGACTTGTGTTGGAGCGCTACGGTCGAAACGGGGGTCCTGTTCATCGGGAGGGGTGTGGCGTACCGCAAAACGCGACTCCACGGGGTACTATTCATCTCCACCATCGACCTCCTCCAGCCTCCACGGGCCACTGTTCATCCACCGTCGACCTCCTCCAGCCTCCACCTGCTCATGTTCATCCACGGGCTCCTGTTCATCCAGCCTCCACCGCACGCTACTCCACCGGCTACTGTTCAACCACCCCTCTCCACGGGCTCCTGTTCAACCACCCCTCCACGGGCTACTGTTCATCCACACCTCCACTGTCTACTGTTTATCCAGCCCTCCATGGGGTCGTCATGTTCATCTAGCCCTCCATGGGGTCCAATTCATCCAGCCCCAACCGGCTCGATCGATCGGGGTCCTGTTCATCCAGAGGCAAGGCCACGGGGTCCTGTTCATCCACCCCACCGCT
>NC_041381.1:332400639-332439494 GCF_002162155.2 Triticum dicoccoides | reverse complement strand
TAGCATCGATCGGCTTTAGTTAGCAGTAGTAGCGAAGGAATCGCTCGATCGGATTTAGTTAATAGCCATCGATCGATTGCTCGGGTTCAGTAACGCGTAGACTGCATTGCAATCTCTTCGGTTCAGTTAGAGCACAATGCCTCGCTCGGGTTCAGTTAGAGCCAACGCCTCACACACACGCGAGTACGTGTACGAGAGAAATGCGCATTGCTCGGCCCCCGACTACCCACCGTAACCAGGAACTTGCCGAAATTTTCCTCGCCCTCGCTTCTACCATGGTTTTTTCCGTCATGGATGGCCCAAAGAATGTCATGCAGCTGCGTCTCTGGCCCGCCCAGGACGAAAAGCCCATTTTCTGTCATGATTTTTTGTCATAGAAGTAGGAGCCCACCACATCTATGATGATACCGGGTTTTGTCACAATTATCGTCATAGAAGTGTCATAAGTATGATAGAAAAAAAATTCATTCGGCCCAAAATGTCATGGATGTGTCTTTTTTTGTAGTGTTCCGAAAGGGCTTGCCGGGCGATTTGCTCCATCGCCTTAGCCTTATAGCTAGTGACATTCCGACTATTCTCCTTATCACACTTCTCATAGTCTGCTCTCTGTTTCTTGACCAACTGTTCGACCTGATAGCACTCCTGAAGGTTGTGGCCCTTGGTCCGGTTGATCTTGCAGTACGACCCATCGCCCTTCCCGGCTTTCTCGGTAGCTGCAGCTTCCCAGCAATCGGCGCATGCGGCAACCTTCTTGACGGGGGCCTCACTCTTGGCGATCTTGCCGGTACTAGGGGCGCCTGACCCTTCAACAGTCAATACTGCTTTATCCCTTCACTTCTTACTGCGCTTCTTAGCCTTCTTCTGACTGGTGGATTCATCATCATCCTTTGAATCAACATCAATGCAATCTTCTTCTCCAGGAAATTTCCTCCCTTCCTCCATCCGGGCGCACTTATCCGCTAGGGCGTACAGCTCCCTCATAGTTTTGGGCAACCGCACATTTGGCACGGATTCGGCGTTCATGCACATTGGACTAGAAGGCAGCTATCACGGCTACCGAATGGATATTTGGAATATTCCTATGAAATTTATTGAACCTCTGCAAATACTTACGGAGGGTTTCTCCTTCCTTCTGCTGGAGAAGCTGTAGATCGCCGGGGCGGTACAGCTCCTGGTTGCCACCGGTGAAAGCACCGATGAACTCATGGCACAAATCTGCCCACGACGAAATGGAGTTCTCTGGCAGGTGCATCAGCCAGGACTTCACGTTGGATTTGAGTGCCAACGGAAAGTAGTTGGCGAACACCTTCTCATCTCTTCCCCCGACAGCCTGAACAATAATGGTGTAGATGCTCAGGAACTCTACCGGGTTCAGTTTTTTGGCGTACTTCTCAAGTATCTCCGGTTTGAACGTGCGAACGAACGGCCAACAGACTTGCTGCAGCTCATGGGTGAAGGTAGGGCAACCAACCTTGAAGGGAAGGAACCCGTCAGCACCAAGTGTGGGCTCATCGACGTCGGGGCCGCCACGCCCGTCGGCTCAGAGGAGGTTGCCGTAGCATTGCTCGATGTTGCACACGCCTCCTCTCCGCCCATCTTAGGATTCGCGGTTGGCCTGGACATTCCTGAGGATCATAAGAGGCCATCGAGGTGTCATCGGGGCCTTGATTTGGTCGCGCCCGTGCCGTCCGCCGTGGCGAGGATTGCACCGTGGGGACAGCTCCCCCTGCATGGGCAGCGGCATGGGTCGTAGCCGTTGCTTGGGGAGGTCGTGGCGGGGTGGCTCGCTGTGAGCCCTCAGCTTCGACGAAACCGAGCAAGCTTTGGATGGTGGCACGCCATTCGTCCATCTGCTCGGCCGATGGCGGAAACCTTAGCAACAGCTGAGCCCGAGCCATGGCCTCCAAGGCTATGCTTGGCATAGATGACGATGAGGTCTATCGGGCCGTTGCTCGGCTCCTGGCAGAGCCAGCGGCAGCTACACTGCGCCCCCGCAGCTGCGGTGCAACCACTTGGGCACCAGGGTGGTGAGGCGGAGGCGCCCGAGGGCCATCAGCTCCGTGGGGCGCACCAGTTTGGTCGGCCCGCCCTGGGGAGAGTGCACGCGCAACAGTCGTGCCCGCGGCAAGGACAGCTGTAGGGTGGTGGCTCACCCCGGACCGAGCCCCATCATTGTGGCTGCACCCGTCAACAGGCGGAGCGTGGCCGTCGGGGCGTTGCTGATGTCGCTCTCCTGCGGCATCTTATCCTCCCGTGTCGGCTGGAAGGGGGATGGTGGCGGTGCCGCCTGCTCCGGCCACATCCCCTGCAGCGTTCACTCCCTGATGTGCCCCGTAGCATTGGAGGCCGCGGGTAGCGGAGCCTTTGAGGTGGATGGATGAGCTGAAGGAGCTGATTTCTTCTTGGGCGACATGGTCGATGGCGCCGTTGACGATGCAGATGGTGACGAAGATGACGGGCTGCCTACGTCTTCAGGTTCGTGCAAGCGTTCCCCCTACCTGGCACGCCAAAGATGTCGCAGGAAACCGCGGCCACCTATGGGGCCAGGGTGGCCCCTTGCTGGTTCGGCAGGGGGGGAGTCGTGTTGCACAAAGAGCTGACCAATGCAAGGCACAACGGCAGGGATCACACAGGCAGTTTTACCTAGGTTCGGACTGCTGCGAGGCATAAAACCCTACTCCTGCTTTGGTGGATTGATGGGAAAAGGTGGTGGTGGTGCATAGTACACTTGCCCGGAAGGGGTTGCTTCGGGGCGGCAGTGACTACGCGCGTATGGGGGTGTGAGTGATCTAAACTTCTAACCCCCTGAATTGTTGCCATGGGCCTCCTTTTGTAGATAAAGGGGTCACCACAGTGGCAATTTAGTCATTAGACACTGATATGATAGCAAACAGTGCCATGCATGCTCTTGAGCATGCATTGGTTTTCCCTTGAAGAGGAAAGGGTGATGCAGAAAAGTAGTGTAAGTATTTCCCATAGTTTTTGAGAACCAAGGTATCAATCCAGTAGGAGGCTACACTCAAATCCCTCGTACCTGCACAAACAAATAAGAACCTTGCAACCAACGCGATAAAGGGTTGTCAATCCCTTCACGGCTACTTGCAAAAGTGAGATCTGATAGAGATAATAAGATAAATTATTTTGGTATTTTTATCATATAGATTGGAAAGTAAAGATTGCAAATTAAAATAGATCAGAAACTTATATGATGGAAAATAGACCTGGGGGCCATAGGTTTCACTAGTGGCTTCTCTCAAGATAGCATAAGTATTACGGTGGGTGAACAAATTACTTTCGAGCAATTGATAGAAAAGTGCATAGTTATGAGAATATTTAGGCATGATTATGTATATAGGCATCACGTCTGCGACAAGTAGATCGAAACGATTCTCCATCTACTACTATTACTCCACACATCGACCGCTATCCAGCATGCATCTAGAGTATTAAGTTCATAAGAACAGAGTAACACATTAGGCAAGATGACATGATGTAGAGGGATAAGCTCAAGCAATATGATATAAACCCCATCTTTTTATCCTCGATGGAAACAATACAATACGTGCCTTGCTGCCCCTGCTGTCACTGGGAAAGGACATTGTCAGTGTCAAAACCGGCGGATCTCGGGTAGGGGGTCCCGATCTGTGCGTCTAAGGCTAATGGTAACAGGAGGCAAGGGACACGATGTTTTACCCAGGTTCGGGCCCTCTC
Source organism: Triticum dicoccoides (assembly GCF_002162155.2). NCBI lineage: Eukaryota > Viridiplantae > Streptophyta > Magnoliopsida > Poales > Poaceae > Triticum > Triticum dicoccoides. Next base: position 332,435,783 of record NC_041381.1, on the reverse strand, counting down.
GATGGAGGTAAAACCCTACTTCTTGCTTGATTGATCTTGATGATATGAGTATTACAAGAGTTGATCTACCACGAGATCGTAGAGGCTAAACCCTAGAAGCTAGCCTATGATTATTATGATTGTGTCTCTAAGGACTTAACCCTCCAGTTTATAAAGACACCGGAGGGGGCTAGGGTTTACACAGAGTCGGTTACAAAGAAGGAAATCTAATATCTGGATCGCCAAGCTTGTCTTCCACGCAAAGGAGAGTCCCATCTGGACACGGGACGAAGTCTTGAGTCTTGTATCTTCACGGTCCATTAGTCCGGCTGTCGGTGTCAAAACCGGCGGATCTCGGGTAGGGGGTCCCGATCTGTGCATCTTAGGCTGATGGTGACAGGAAGCAAGGGACACAATGTTTACCCAGGTTCGGTCCCTCTCGATGGAGGTAAAACCCTACTTCCTGCTTGATTAATATTGATGATATGAGTAGTACAAGAGTAGATCTACCACGAGATCGTAGAGGAAAAACCCTAGAAGCTAGCCTATGATGATTATGATTGTGATCGTCCTTCTAAGGACCAACCTCTACGGTTTATATAGGCACCGAAGAGGGCTAGGGTTTACATGGAGTCGGTTACAAGAAAGGAAATATAATATCCGAATCGCCAAGATTGTCTTCCACGCAAAGGAGAGTCCCATCCGGACACGGGACGGAGTCTTGAGTCTTGTATCTTCACGCTCCCACAGTCCGGACAAAGTGTATAGTTCGGTTGTCCAAATACCCCCTAATCTAGGACTCCCTTAGTAGCCCCTGAACCAGGCTTCATTGACGATGGGTCCGGCACGCAGTCTTGACTTCGGCATTGCAAGGCGGGTTCCATCTCCGAATACTCCAAAGTAATTATCGAACACGTAGACCGTGTCCGGATCTGCAAAATGATCTTCACATACCACCGTAGAGAGAATGATATTTCACAAATGTAATATGCTGACACCTTTTAGACAACATGATATGTCATTACGGTCGGGTCATTATTCGAACCGTTTTCCCACAACCAACCACAACGCATATTGCGAGGCAGTTTCCTTGACACGTCTTGTCAAAGCAGAGATCGTTCCCCTTATCATGGGATTCTCATCAATACGGGTATGGGTAATCCCACCGCGCCATCAATCGTGGCGCTTGGGAAGTAGGCGATTCTCAACGGGCAAGTGGGGAGGCGCACCGCTTTCGTCACCTTTATAAAGGGATAAGGGCTCCCCATTTTCACCCACGCCTTCCTCCTCCTTTGCTCATCCTTGCCTCCTCGAGCTCCAGGGCCCTAGTCCAAGTCTTCTTCGCATAGCTAAGCATGTCCAGAGCAGGAGTCAAGTGGGTGGCTTCCACCGTGAAGGAGAAGCATATCGCGAATCTTCGGGCGGCCGGATACTTGGCCGTAGACATAGCGCACCAGCTACCGGACGATGGGCAGGTCATTCCAACCCCGGGACCCCATGAGAGGGTTGTGTTTCTCGCCCACTTCGTCTTGCACTACGGTTTCCACTTCATCCCTTCGTCCGCGGGCTCATGTTCTACTACGGGCTAGATTTCCATGATCTAGCCCCAAATTTCGTCCTCAAGATCTCGGTGTTTATCGTCGTATGTGAGGCCTTCCTCCGCATCAAGCCTCACTTTGGCTTGTGGCTACAAATCTTCTGCGTGAAGCCGAAGATCATGAGCGGCCAGCAAGCGGAGTGCGGAGGGGCCATGGTGGGAAAGATGCCTAACGTCACCTGGCTTGACTGCTCCTTCATGGAGACCGTGAAAGGGTGGCAATCGGGGTGGTTCTACATCACCGAGCCGCACGACGCCAACTGGGCAGCGGCCCCCGAATTCCGATCCGGAACCCCCATGCGGCTCACCTCCTGGGAAAGGAAGGGCCTGGCCTGGGGCGAACCTGCAGAGCTGACCGGACTCCAAAACTGCATCAAGAATATGAAGGACAAGAACATCAAGCTTGTCAACGTGATCCAGGTCATGCTCATTTGCCGGATTCTTCTGTGCCAAAGGCGGGTATTTAATCTGTGGGAGTTCGTCCCGACCGAACACCAGACACTTCGAAAGTTCTATGGTATGACGCACAAAGACGCATGGAAGGCGATGTTCAAGGCCTCCAAAGTACCTCCTCCCACATCCGAGGACCGTGGACTTCATGCCGCGCGGCCCCCTCGTCCGGTTAGTTTTCTGACTACCACCGGATTCAGTTCTTCCCAATATATTCATGGGGGAGTCTTAGGTAATAATGTATATTTGATCAGGATTATGTGGAGACAGCGGAGCGGATTGACTGTCCGGCTCCACTGCCAGAAGGTCCAGCCGACGCTCTCTTGACGGAGATGCTAGTCCCGGCGCCCTACAGGGCGCCGGAAAAGAAGGCCCCGGGGCCAGGAAGGGTCTCCGGCGTAAGGTTGTACCAGACGCCTCGTCCGAAGACGACGAGGCACACTCCTCCCCCGAAGGGGAGGAAGAAGAGGAAAGGGCCGCCCCATCTGGAAAGGATGGGGGCCTAAGGAGGCGGACCAGGGGGCCGAGAAAGGCCCCCGACGCAAGGCCGTCGTACCCTCGTTGTCCAAAGATGACGAGGCAGATTCCTCATGCGGAAGCGGGAGGAAACACGAAGAAATTCTGCCTCCCCACACTGGGGAGGAGAAGAAGAGGAAATCCGCCCCGGAGGGGGAGGCTAAGACGTCCAAGAAGGGAAAGACGTCCCTTCCGGACTACTCCACCACGGCCGCCCATAGCGAGGAGGGGTGGCTACCCAGGGGGAAGCCCCTAGCACGATCGTAAGTATCCGCACTCTATTGTACTTTAGTGCAACTTTGCTTCATAGACTTGTTATAACGTCGAACATATATGCAGTCCGGCCAGGGTCCATCCCGAGGTATCGTCTTCGGATGGGTCCTTGAGTGATTCAGCGATGAACTCGCTCCCGACGGCCACTACTCCTCAGCCTACAGATGACACGGAGGTGTTGTCCCAAAGGCTCCCAGAGCGGGGGGAGGTAACTCTGGAGACGCCCCAAGGCAGAATTCTAGATGTCGGACACACGGGGTTCAAGATCCCCACGGATCGTGCCGATGAGAGCCGCAGCAAGCCGGGCTCTCAACCGGACACTCTGTCGGAACCTTCGATGGTTCCGGATGCGGGCAGGCGGCCCCTTGCTGGGGAGGGCGAGCCGTCCGTGCCGATGACTTCCGTTATGCCAGAGGCGTCGGATAGTCTGCTGGAAGCGCATCATGGCGCTTCCATGGATGAAGAGCACCGTACTCTTATGAGTGTGGTGATTCAGAAGGTTTTGTCCGCCAAGAGTGGACTAACCGGAGCTTGCACCAGCCTCCTGACAGGCTTTGAGGTAAGTATAAAAAATGTGTGAAATTACCACCCGATAGGTAGTAGCCCCTGATACTCTGTTTGGTGTTTGGAAAGAAAAGCTAAACTGCGGGTCAATTATAATCCGCAGGAGTCTAATAGTAAGTGTGCATGTAAATAAGCAGGCTGTGCTGCTTGCCACTGCTGTCCGCACAGCCGAGGTCACCGGACTAAAACGGGACCTGGAGCAGGCGCAAGGAGAGCTCGGCCTCACGAAGAGGCAGCTCGAAGAGAACAAAGGTGAGTAATACCCTGTTCGCATATAATAAAGGATAGACAAAATTGCATATTCTAACGACAAAGCGTCGTGACTTTGTAATAGGGGCCACCACCAAAGTGGCATCTCTAAGGAAGGCGCTGTCCGAGGCCGAAGACAAGGCGTCCTTGGAGCGCAAGGAGCGCGAGAAGCAGGATGCTAGAGTGGGCAAGGTACAGCAAGAGCTCCAGGAGCTCGGCAAGAAGTTTGAGTCCTTGGAGCATGATCTTAAGATTAAAGAGACTGAGCTTGCAAAGGCCCTTACGAGTGTGAAAGACACCAAGGCCGAAGCCAAGAAGGCACAATGGGAAATCCAGGCGGCCAAGAAGATAGCGGCGGGTAAGACATTCTTTATGCAAAGCAAGCATGTGGAGGAGGCGTTTCTTTTACTTACCTGAATTCGGAGCTCTCCAGGGGCATTCGCAGATCTGCGATGCAGCATATCAGATGTCGTGGAGTTCTACCGTGCCGAGGAGGGGAGCGCCACGGAGAAGCTGTTCTGGTCCCAGTATGCTGGGGCTGAACACCCAACGCCTCTAAGTGACCAACTGAAGCAGTTGGTTGAACTCCACAGGGTGGCCGAAGTGGCTCCGAAAGATTTCGTAGTCCGGATGTGGCCTGGTGAGCCCCTGCCCACTAGCTACTTCGGCCTTATCAAGCGAATGGTGAATGCCTGTCCGCGGCTTGACGTGATCAAGCGATCTGTTTGCATTGAGGGTGCCCGTCGGGCCTTTACCCGTGCAAAGGTGCATTGGGCAAGCTGGATGCGGAGAAGCTGGTGAAGGATGGGCCGCCGGAGGGCAAGGCGCATCACTATCCCGAGAAGTATTATGATGGCGTTATGAAGGGCGCTCGTCTCATGGGCGATGAACGTACTAAGGACACAATCCTTGAGTAAATGTACTTCTGTCGTTGTTGTAATATAAAGACGAAGTTACTTGCGCTATGTAGCGCTTTTTGATTAAAATATTACCTTCTGTGCGGCTGTTTATAGAATTCTGAAAGTAGGCCAGTCGTCAGCTTCCGCCCCCACATAACTAGTACCGGGGTGTTCCTAGAAAACCCGGACACTCTTTATCCAACTTTTTGGTCCCTTAAGGAGGTATCCTGCATAGCGAACAAGGCAATCGTACTATGCAGCTTTATAACTTTCACTTAGCCATAGAAGTCTACAATTTTAAATTTCGGCGAAGCCCCTAGAATTCGAAAAGCCGAACTGGGGCGCTATATACGCCTAAATCGGACGAGGCCGATTCCTCGCCTAAAGAGGAAAAAATCTTTAAGGATTTTGAGACCTCTCGAACAGCGACCAGCTCTCACCGCATCATGCCAGTCAGTTTTTGGCTTTCTCTAATGGGGTGCTCGTCTGGAAGAACCGGGACACAATCGCAATAGGTCTCCCTACGCTACCTTAGCCGATATAACGAAACGTAAGGTACCAAAACAAGGGAGCCGGGCAAACCCAACTATTGACCCAAGACGTGATTCGGAGTTGATGCATATAGTGCTATAAGTTCGGGGTGCCGCACTGTTGAAGGTGTTCGGACTTGTTTTGCCATATTATGGGGCGCCATAAGAAGCCCCTGGCAAACTGATCGTACCAAGGTGTACGGATGCAATATTAAATAAACATTAGAAAAAATGCAAAAATAGGAATAATAAGCTGACGCTATATATTGTCTCCCATTGGTGACTAATACGTTTAAGCGTATGTTTACAATGGGTGCGTTTAAGCAGAAGTAAATAGGACCATTTAACATGTCCTATCCAAGGGCAGGCTGCATGTAGGTATATAAAACAGGTATAACGATCGTGAACAGATTCCACCTGGGTATTTCCTTTTGTGCGCGAAACCTGTCGCCTCCTTGGTTTTCTCTCTTGTGTAAGTCCGACAATCCTGCTCTTCTGAAGAGGCTGCCCTAAAGCAGTGTCCTGAAAGATAAAAAGGGAGGGTTATGAAGATATGTTGCGGCAATACCGCACTGTTGACTGAGTCACTGCTGCGCCTCCGCCTATGCCCATGGTATTTTGAGTGCGTAATTGTGTACGCGTGGCACGAATGCTGCTTTGCTGGGGCTTGAGCGGAGGCCGGACTGCTAGTCGCGCTCTTGGCGTGCCTGGTGATCCTGCTGTGGGGTGCTCCGGACTCGCTTGACGGTGCTCAAGGTTGTCGTTGCCGGATTGGTGGTTTGTCAGAGGAGGCCGCATTGTACTTCCGCCGTCAGGGCTGCAGTATGCTCTTCTGTACGGAGAGAGCGGTCCATGTTTCCGTTGACTGTTAAGACCCCGCGCGGTCCTGGCATCTTGAACTTGAGGTATGGATAGTGTGGTACCGCATTGAATCTAGCAAATGCGGTTCGTCCAAGCAGTGCGTGGTAACCACTATGGAAAGGGACGATATCAAAGATTAACTCTTCGCTTCGAAAGTTATCCGGGGATCCGAAGACCACTTCCAATGTTATAGAGCCCGTGCAACGGGCCTCTACTCCAGGAATTACACCTTTAAAGGTGGTTTTGGTGGGCTTGATCCTTGAAGGGTCGATGCCCATTTTTCGCACTTTGTCCTGATAAAGTAGGTTCAGGCTGCTGCCGCCGTCCATAAGGACTTGCGTGAGGTGGAATCCATCGATGATTGGGTCTAGGACCAATGCGGCTGAGCCGCCATGAGGGATGCTGGTAGGGTGATCCCTACGATCAAAGGTGATCGGACAAGCTGACCATGGGTTGAATTTGGGGGCGACTGGCTCCATCGCATAGACGTCCCGTAGTGCTCGCTTCCGTTCCCGCTTGGGAATGTGGGTGGCGTAGATCATGTTGACCGTTTTCACCTGGGGAGGAAATTTCTTCTATCCCCCCGTGTTCGTACGCTGGGGCTCCTCGCCATCGTCGCTGTGCAGCCCCTTGTCCTTGTTTTCGGCGTTTATTTTACCGGCCAGTTTGAACACCCAGCAGTCTCTATTAGTGTGGTTGGCTGGCTTATCCGGGGTGCCATGAATTTGGCACGAGCATTCAAGTATGCGGTCCAGACTAGACGGTCCCTGATTGTTTCTTTTGAATGGCTTCTTCCCCTGACTAGATTTGGATCCGCTGAATCCGGCGTTGACTGCCGTGTCTTCAGCATTGAAGCCGTTGTTCCGTCGCTTATGTCTGTTGCGCCATGGCTTGCCGCTATTGTCACGGACGTCCGAGGTGCCGGAATGTGGTGTGGTGCTACTACGAGCCAACCAGCTGTCCTCGCCCACACAAAAGCGGGTCATTAGTGTCATGAGTGCTGCCATGGACTTGGGTTTTTCCTGGCCGAGGTGTCGGGCGAGCCACTCGTCACGGATATTATCTTTAAAGGCCGCCAGGGATTCAGCGTCCGGACAGTCGACTATTTGGTTCTTTTTAGTTAGGAACCTAGTCCAGAATTTCCTGGTTGACTCTCTGGGCTGTTGAGTAATGTGGCTCAAGTCATCGGCGTCCGGTGGTCGCACGTACGTGCCCTGGAAGTTGTTGAGGAACACGTCTTCCAGGTTTTCCCAACTACCAATGGAATTTGCGGGCAGGCTGTTTAGCCAGTGTCGTGCGGGTCCTTTGAGCTTAAGGGGAAGATACTTGATGGCGTGTAGGTCGTCTCTGCGGGCTATGTGAATGTGGAGAAGGAAATCTTCGATCCATACTGCGGGGTCTGTTGTGCCATCGTATGATTCGATGTTTACAGCTTTGAACCCTTCTGAGAATTCATGATCCATCACTTCGTCAGTGAAGCAAAGGGGGTGCGTGGTGCCTCTGTGCCGGGCTATGTGGCTACGCAGTTCGAATTGGTCTGGTTGGCTGTGTTCGGCCCGGCCGGACTTGTTGATAGTGTATCCGGCGTGACGGTCATCGTCGCGTGCTGGGGCACGCCCCCGCGATCCGTAGATCGATCTTGGCTGTCCTGCTTTGTTTTCCAGTATATCTTGCAGGTCTTTCCTATTGCCCCGGGCCGTAGTGTATTGGCATGGGGTGCGGGCTAGCATTCAGGCTGATATGCCGTTTTATCCCGGCCATGGGGTGGCCGGTCAGCCGTGTGGCGCTTGAGTCCGTATTCCTCAGCTGCCAGGACTTTAGTCCATCTATCTCTGAGCAGGTCTTGATCAACTTGGAGTTGTTGCTGCTTCATTTTTAGGCTCCTCGCAGTGGCCATAAGCCGGCGCTTGAAGCGCTCCTGCTCCGTGGGTCAGTCACGCTGAACTCGTCGTCGCCGAGGCTAATCTCATCTTCGGAGGGGGGCATGTAGTTGTCCTCCTCCGGATATCTGTCCGTCGCCTGTTCGTCTGGGCTGACCTACCCGTCTTCCTGCTCGGCTTGCTCGAAGGCAGGCTAATCAGGGTTGTATTCCTCTTCGGCACCATTTGGATTGTTTTCGTCTCCTGGGCCGGTATTGCTGTGGCGGGGCTTGGAGAGGCACCGACGACGCCCATGCTTTGCTTTCCCCCTGAGGGGTTATCCTGCGTTGCCTCATTGCCATTGGTTTCCTTCGGAGTGTCCACCATATATATATATCGTATGAGGAGGTGGTTGTCCACCGCCCAGTGAGCGGTGGTTCCTGTTCTTCTCCTGCATCGTCTTTCATACCGTTGATGTCTTCGGAGTCAAAGTCAAGCACATCGGTTAGATCATTGACCGTGGCAATGAAATGGGTGGTGGGTGGGCAACGAATTCCTTTGTCGCCTGGCTCCCACTCGAGCCGGACATAGTTCGGCCAAGAGCCTCCTGACAAAGAGAGAGACTTCAACGAGTTTAGCACATCGCCAAGGGGCAAGTGCTGGAAGATATCCGCAGCAGTAAACTCCATTATCGGAGCCCAACCAGGCTCAGCGGGCTCGGGAGCGCGCGGACTAGAACCTACAGTCGGATACGAGTCCGGGGGTCCGGTGTTACAGGCTCCCTTAGAGGTGGGTCCTGTGTTCGGCTCTACCGCCGATGAGTGTGCAGCCTGCGGGGCGGGGTCCATCCACTCATCCTTGGGCAACACAGTCTGCTCCGGATTTAGGTCCGAGGCTACCGCAGGGGTGATATCCCGAGCATTGTCCGACAGTAGGTCTAAGCCGTGCTCATCGTGACTGTCCGGCGCTCCTGGCACATGCCCGATTTTGTCGAAGATCAAGTCTCTGCAGATATCGGCCATGTAGTTCAGGTTTCCGAACCTGACGTGGTGGCCAGCGGCGTAGCTGTCGATTTGCTCCAGATGGCCAAGCGAATTGGCCTGCAGTGCAAAGCCGCCAAACACGAAGATCTGTCCGGGGAGAAAAGTCTCACCCTGGACCGTGTTGTTGACGATTGAAGGAGCCATCAGGCCTTGCAGCAACGGCACATAGGAACTCTCAATGAAAGCACCAATGTCGGTGTCAAAACCGGCAGATCTCGGGTAGGGGGTCCCGATCTGTGCGTCTTAGGCTGATGGTAACAGGAAGCAAGGGACACAATGTTTACCCAGGTTTGGGCCCTCTCGATGGAGGTAAAACCCTACTTCCTGCTTGATTAATATTGATGATATGAGTAGTACAAGAGTAGATCTACCACGAGATCGTAGAGGCTAAACCCTAGAAACTAGCCTATGATGATTATGATTGTGATCGTCCTTCTAAGGACCAACCTCTCCAGTTTATATAGGCACCGGAGAGGGCTAGGGTTTACATGGAGTCGGTTACAAGGAAGGAAATATAATATCCGAATCGCCAAGCTTGTCTTCCACGCAAAGGAGAGTCCCATCCGAACACGGGACGAAGTCTTGAGTCTTTTATCTTCACACTCCCACAGTCCGGACAAAGTGTATAGTCTGGCTGTCCGGATGCCCCCTAATCTAGGACTCCCTCACCGGCCAAAGTATATAGTCCGGCTGTCCGGATACCCCCTAATCCAGGACTCCCTCAGTAGCCCCTGAACCAGGCTTCAATGACGATGAGTCCGGTGCGTAGATTGTCTTCGGCATTGCAAGGCGGGTTCCATCTCCGAATACTCCAAAGTAGTTACCAAACACTTGAATCGCGTCCGGATCTGCAAGATGATCTTCACATGCCATCATGGAGAGAATGATATTCCACAAACACAATCTGCTGACATCTTAGGGAGGCATGATACAGCTCCACGGACGAGTCATTATTGAACCGTCTCTCTACTACCAAACATCGCACATGTTGCGAGGCGGTCTCATTGAGGCAGAGATCGTGCTCCCCTTATCGCGGGGTTTTTATAAATACGGGCACGGGTAGCCCAACCGCACCGCTAATCGCGGCGAGTGGGGAACGAGCGGGTTCCACTAGGCAAGTGGGGAGGCGCAAAAGCTTTTACTGCCTCTATAAAGAGACAAGGTCTCTTCCTCTTTGCCCATGCCTTTCCCTTCCGCTAATCCATTCCCCTTTGCCCGAGCCCTAGCGCCCAAGCACTCTTCTTCTCCATCAAAGAGAGGTTCTCTGAAGATGTCCAGATCCGGAGGAGGGGGCAAATGGATGGCCTCTACCATCCGGGAGAGGGATATCAAAAAGCTCCGAGAGGCCGGGAATCTGGCCAAGAAGATCGGTCACCGTCTTCCGCCGGCGAGACAGATCGTCCCCACTCCGGAGCCCAATGAGAGGGTCGTGTTTCTTCCTCATTTTGTCGGTGGGCTCGGGTTTCCCCTTCATCCATTTGTTTGCGGCATCATGTATTATTATGGGATTGATTTTCATAATCTGTCCCCCAATTCTTTCCTTAACATCTCGACGTTCATCATCGTGTGTGAGGCTTCTCTCCGTATTTTGCCCCACTTCGGCTTATGGCTGAAGATCTTCAACATGAAGCCCAAGGTGGTGAATGGTGAGCACGCCGAGTGCAGAGGCGCCATGGTGAGCAAGATGCCCAAGGTCACATGGTCGACGGGCGCCTTCAATGATTCCGTCAAGGAGTGGCAGCAGCAGTGGTTCTATATCACCGAACCACGCGGTAAAAAGTGGGCCACTGCTCCTGAATTCAGATCCGGAGCCCCACTACAGCTCACGTCCTGGCCCGAGAAGGGCCTGAACTGGTCCTCATCCGACGAGCTGTCAGTTCTCCAAACGCGCGTCCAGAGTGTGGTTGATAAGGATGTCAAACTCGTCAACATAGTCCAGGTGATGTTAGTTTGCCTGGTTCTTCCATGCCAGCGTCGAGCCTGCAATTTGTGGGAATACGACCCAGCCGAGCACCAGACCCTACGGGATCTCTACGGCTCCTCCGACAAGGACATCTGGAAGGTGCTCTTCAAGTATGGCAAACCGTGGCCGGGCTCCGTCGAGGACCACCGGTATCAACTATCCCGCTCTGCAAGTCCGGTAAGTCATTGTTGTGCTCTGTCCATCCATGTTTTAGCTGGCATGTCCTGAGGGAGACACTTTTATCATGCTTTCTACAATAATCCCAGGAATGGACAAAAAAGGTGGGGCGGATTCACTGTCCGGCCCCGCTGCCGGAGGAACCGGCAGGACCTCTTCTGACAAAGATGCTGGTCCCAGCGCCTTACGGGGCACCGAAGAGAGAGGCCTCCAAGAAGGTCAAGAAGACCCGGAGCAGCCTCCGTCGCCGTGATGCTTCGGACACAAAATCCAAAGACTCCAGCGACCATCCTTCCTTCGAAGACGAAGAGGAGGAGGAAGAAGACGAGTCCTCCGCAGGGGGAGGGAAGAAGAGGACGGCTTCCCCATCCCTGGAGGCCGAATCGCCAAAGAGGGGGGAAGGTTCCTTCCCGGATGCTTCCACCACGGCTGCCGATAGCAGCCCGAAGTGGGATCTCAGGGCCCAGCCCCTGGTAAAGTCGTGAGTACACGAAATCCGAACACGCATACGCGCTCGGGGTTATTAGGATGTAGTAGTTTTAACTGTCGCCATACTTTGTGCAGCCCGGCGAGATCTCGCGCCGAACAGTCCTCCTCAGAGGATTCGTTGAGCTCAGATGCCCTGGAGAGCGAGACGCCTTTAGAGGCCCCTTCCTCGAAGCCTAGGCGTGACACCGAGGTGTCGTCTCAGCGGAGCCCAGACCAGGGAGGGTCTGGGGCCGGATACACGGGAGCAGCGGTTCCCATGTATGTCGACGGCGGGGGCGATCTTGGATTCGTCCCGCGGCCGAACACAGTCCTGGAGACCTTTAAAGCTCCAGGATTGGGCGAGCAGCCCCCCTTGACGGAGGGAGGCAAGCCTGCTCCGCCAGCAACCTCTGTCGAAGCAGAGTTGCCGGGCGGACTATCGACAACGCTAAAAAGTGCGTCCATCGTCGATGAACATCGCGCCCTCATGGGTGCGGTGATTGAGAAGATTCAGTCCGCTGAAAGCGGGTTGAATGAATCCTGCCTTAGCCTTATAAAAGGCTTTGAGGTATGTTTTTTGGAAACCTTTGGAAGATTGTCATAGTATGAGTAGTAGCCCTTGATGCACTCTCCGGTGAAAGAGAGAGAGAGCCGGACAGGGGATCAAATTTCCGCTTTGCAGGGGACTCAGTTAATGACGTATATCCCTTTGTTTGAAAACAAGCGTCTGTAGCGATGACCGCCTCTTATAATGCGGAGGTGTCTGGACTAAAGCAGAGTCTGGAACGTGTCGAAGAAGAACTTGGCCGCGTGAAGCAGTTAGATGACAAGCAAGGTATGTCGAAACCTTTTGCTAAGTTGACCACGAATTAGAAGTTGTGCCTGGTGAAAATATTTTAATTGTATGCTCTACGAGCGAGTGCCGAAATTGAGGCACTGAAGGACGCTGTGTCCAAAGCCGACAAGAAGGCCGCTGCCGAGCAGGCTCTTCGTGAGAAGCACGAGGCCAGGGTCATTGAAGCTGAGCAAGAGCTCCAGGAGGCCGTGAAGAAAAGCGAGGCCTTGCAGTAGAGTCTAGCAGGGAAAGAATCTAAACTCGCCCAAGCTCTCCAAGCCACCGATGATGCTCGGGAAGAGGCCCGAGGTGTTCTGAAAGACATTCGGGAGGCACGGAAGGTTGCGACTGGTAAGGCCTTTTGTACTCAGAGCAATTTTTACATAGTAATGGGGGGGACTCTAAGCGACAAGCTGAATTCTTGTTTCTCTAGGGGTGTTTGCGGACCTGCCGTGTAGCATATCAGATGCCGCCCAATTTTACCAGACTGAGGAGAAGAAGTCTGTGAAGAAGCATTTCTGGTCGCAGTATTTGGCGCCGAATTATCCGGTACCTTTTATCGATCAGCTGAAGCAGCTGGTCGAACTGCACCAGGCGGCTGAACTAGCCATGAAGGACTTAGTTGTCTGGCTGTGGCCCGCTGAGCCAATTCCAAGCAGTTACTTTGGACTCGTGAAGTAAATTGTTGGTGCTTGCCCTCGGCTCGATGTCATTAAGCGATCGGTCTGTATAGAAGGTGCACGTGTGGCATTTGCCCGTGCAAAGGTGCACTGGGGGAAGCTTGATGTTGAGAAGCTGATGATTGAGGGACAACCGGAGGGTAAGGAGCATCGCAAGCCCGAGTTGTATTATGAAGGTGTCCTGAAAGGAGCCCGCCGTGTGGCGGAACAGTGTACGAAAGACACTATATTTCCCTGAAGGCAGTCCTGCTGTCCTTTGTAATGCGGGATACTGGCACTTTTATTGTTTATTGCCTGTTATATGAACGTTTTTTCTTCCTGTGCGGCCGTTTATTATATAAATCCTGAGAGTTGGCCAGTCGTCACCTTCTGCCCCCACGTAAAAAGTACGGGGGTGTTCATGACATACCTGAACACTCTTTATCCCATTTTTGGGTCCTTGGAGGAGGTGTTCATCACCATGAACTAGGCAATCAAACTATAGGGCTTTATCACTCTCACTTAGCCATAGGAATTCGAGTATGGTGGGCACAGCCCCTAGTGTTCGAAAGACCGTACGAGGGGCTCTATCGGCGCCTGATCGGGAGACCGATCCGTCACACTTTGCATTTATAATGGCATTATGCGGGATAAATCTTTAAGGATTTTACAACCTCTCGAACAGCTGACCAGCTCTCGCTGTATCATGATTCATGACAGTCGGTTTTTGGCTTTCTCTACTGAGGTGCTCGTCCGGAAGAACCGGGACACAATCGCAGTAGTTCTCCCAGCGCTACCTTAGGCGATGGAGCGGAACGTAAGGTACCAAAACATGGGAGCCAGGCAAACCCAATCAATAACCCAAGACATGATTCGGAGCTGATGCATATAGTGCTATAAGTTTGGGGTGCCGAACGACCGAAAAGGTGGTCGGACTTTGTTGCCATATTATGAGTACTATGAAGCCCCTGGCATAGTGGGGCATAACACGATGTACGAGTGCCGTTTATGATGAAAATGGCATCATTGGGGAACGATGGTTGGTAAGTGTTATTTAAGTCTATGCATTGTAGTAGAATGACATGTCTATGCATATGAGTATTGCTTATGCTTATGAAAAGAGGTGTGTTGGCGGAACCTGTCGTGGCCGGACTGGAGGAGGTTGTGTGTGGATCCGAAGTGTATCCTGACTATCTCCTTGGGGGGGTACTTAAGTGTTCCCGCCTTGTGCACCCGAGCTGATTCCATGTCACCAGTCCTGTTCTGCGCAAAAAGTCAGCCTGTAAAGGCAAACGCTTAGAGGCAATTGCATGCCATATGGTGGTTGGACCACGGGTGGCTGATCAGGGCCTGGTCGAGCCAGGTTATAATGCCGTAAAGTAGCTCGGACTCCTCAATTGGTGTCCGGGTGGTTGGTTGCCGAATCGAAGTTCGGTAAACGGGCACAACCTGCTATATCAGCGGCGGTGTAATCTCCACTCTTAGGGTGGAGTGCGGCCGTGCCCATAAATGTGACCATGCCATGTGGGTTTGCCCTGATGTTGTACCGTATTAACCAACGCGGTTCGTTCCGATAGTGTATGGTAGTTATTGTATAAGGGGACAATGCCGAAGACTTACTCTTCGGCATGGTATTTGTTTGGTGATCCGAAGACAACCACAAGGGTGGTGGGCCTGTAAAACTTGGCCTTTGCACCTGGCATCTTTTAGAAAATGCTATTGATGGGTTTATGCCCATAGGGGCTCCTGTGAGATGGAACCCACAAACCATTGGATCGATTGTAAGTGTAATTAAATTGCTATGGTTGATGTTGTCCGGACGGTCAATGTGATCGGAGATGATCGGCCGTATTTTTATACTGTGGAGGATCTTCCTTTGACCTCGCCATGTTTGGTTGGCTTCTCATTGTTTGAGACTTCCTTTCATTGTTTCTGGCGCACGACCGCCCATTTTGTTTTGAGGATCTGGCATTCTCTATTGGTGTGCTTAGCTGCCATTCTAGGGGTACCATGAATTTGACATGGTTGGTCGAGTATGCTGCCCGGGCCGGATAGGCCTGAGCTGTTCTTTCTCCGCTGACCGGATTGGGGGCCGCGGAATCCGGCACCAACTCCCTTGTCTTGGCCGTCATCATTATTATTGGCATCGAGGTGTGGGCTCTAGGTCCTCCTTCTTGGGTTGAGGTAGCGAGTTGTGCTTTGTGTGCCTTTTGGCGGGGCGGTCGAGTCTGTATTCCTCGATTGCCAGGACCTTGGTCCATCTGTCTGTGAGCAAATCTTGGTCAGCTTTGAGCTGTTGTTGCTTCTTTTGTAGGCTTTTCGCCGTGGCCGTAAGCCATCGCTTAAAGCGAACTTGTTCTACGGGATCCTTAGGCACGCCGAATTCATTGTCGCCCAGGCTCACCTCGTATTTGGAGGGGGCATGTAGTTGTCCCTCTCCAAGTATCCGTCCGTCGCCTGTCCGGCCTGCTCGAAGGCAGGCTGATCGGGATTGTATTTATCTTCGGCACCATCCGGATTCTCTTTGACTCCTGTGCCGGTATTGTTGTGGCGGGGCCTGGGGCGGTGCTGATGACGTTCATACTTTGCCTTCTTCCTTGAGGGGTTATCCTCCATAGCCTCATCGCCATTGATTTCTTTCAGAGTGTCCACCATATATAATATCGTATGAGGAGGTGGCTGTCCACCGCCCCGTGGGCGGCGGTTCCTGTTCTTCTCCTACATCATCGTCTACACCGTTGATGTCTTTGGAGTCAAAATCAAGCACGTCAGTCAAATCATCGACCGTGGCAATGAAGTGGGTGGTGGGTGGGCAACGAATTCCCTTGTCGCCTGCTTCCCACTCGAGCCAGACATAGTTCGGCCAAGAGTCTCCTGACAAAGAGAGAGACTTTAACGAGTTCATCATGTCACCAAAGGGCGAGTGCTGGAAGATATCCGCAGCGGTGAACTCCATTACCGGAGCCCAACCAGATTCGGCGGGCTCGGGGATGCGCAGACTGGAACCTACAGTCGGACACGAGTCCGGGGGTCCGGTGTCACAGGCTTCCTTGGGGGTGAAGCCGGTGCTCGGCTCTACCGCCAATGGATGTGCGGCCTCCGGGGCGGGGTCCATCCACCCGTCCTCGGACGACGCGATTTGCCCCGGACTTAGGTCCGGAGCTCCTGCAGGTGTGATATCCTGAGTATTGCCAAACAGCAGGTCTAAGCCATGCTCGTCATGACTGTTCGGTGCTCCTGGCATAGGCCCGAATCTGTCGAAGATCAAATCTCCGCGGACATCGGCCGTGTAGTTCAAGTTTCCAAACCTGACCTGATGGCTAGGGGCGTAGCTGTCGATCTGCTCCAGATGGCCAAGCGAATTGGCCCACATTGCGAAGCCGCCGAACATGAAGATCTGTCCGGGGAGAAAAGTCTCACCCTGGACCGCGTTGTTGTTGATGATTGAAGGAGCCATCGGGCCTTGAAGCAACGACACAGAGGAACTCTCCATGAAAGCACCAATGTCGGTGTCAAAACTGGCGGATCTTGGGTAGGGGGTCCCAATCTGTGCGTCTAAGGCTAATGGTAAGAGGAGGCAAGGGACACGATGTTTTACCCAGGTTCGGGCCCTCTCGATGGAGGTAAAACCCTACTTCCTGCTTGATTGATCTTGATGATATGAGTATTACAAGAGTTGATCTACCACGAGATCGTAGAGGCTAAACCCTAGAAGCTAGCCTATGATGATTATGATGGTGTCTCTAAGGACTAAACCCTCCTGTTTATATAGACACCGGAGGGGGCTAGGGTTTACACAGAGTCGGTTACAAAGAAGGAAATCTAATATCCGGATCGCCAAGCTTGTCTTCCACGCAAAGGAGAGTCCCATCCGGACACGGGACGAAGTCTTGAGTCTTGTATCTTCACTGTCCATTAGTCTGTCCGGATACCCCCTAATCCAGGACTCCCTCAGACACCGCAAGATTGAAACCAAAGCTAAGCACTTCTCCCATTGCAAGAAAGATCAATCTAGTAGGCCAAACCAAACTGATAATCTGAAGAGACTTGCAAAGATAACAAATCCTTGATAAAAAAATTCAGAGGAGATTCAAATATTGTTCATAGGTAATCTTGATCATAAACCACAATTCATCGGATCTCGACAAACACACCGCAAAAAGTATTACATCGAATATATCTCCAAGAAGATTGAGTAGAACTTTGTATTGAGATCCAAAGAGAGAGAAGAAGCCATCTAGCTAATAACTATGGACCCAAAGGTCTGAGGTAAACTACTCACACTTCATCGGAGAGGCTATGGTGTTGATGTAGAAGCCCTCCATGATCGATTCCCCCTCCGGCGGAGCACCGGAAAAGGCCCCAAGATGGGATCTCACGGGTACAGAAGGTTGCAGCTGTGGAAATAGGGTTTCGTGGTGCTCTCGGATGTTTTCAGGGTATATGAGTATATATAGGCGAAAGAATCGGTCAAGGGAGCCATGAGGGTGGGGGCGTGCCTACCCCCCTGGGCGCGCCTCGCTGCCTCGTGGCCGCCTCGTTGTTTCCTTGACGTCCACTCCAAGTCTCCTGGATTGCGTTTGTTCCAAAAACGACTCTCCCAAAGGTTTCATTCCGTTTGGACTCCGTTTGATATTCCTTTTCTGCGAAACACTAAAATAGGCAAAAAAAACAAAAATTTGGACCGGGACTCCGGTTAATAGGTTAGTCCCAAAACTAATATAAAAGTGTAATAAAGCCCATTAACACTACAAAAAAAAGACACATCCATGACATTTTGGGCCGAATGAAATTTTTTTCTGTCATACATATGACACTTCTATGACGATAATTGTGACAAAACCCGGTATCATCATAAATGTGGTGGGCTGCTACTTCTATGACAAAAAATCATGACAGAAACTGGGCTTTTCGTCCTGGGCGGGCTGGAGACGCAGCTGCATGACATTCTTTGGGCCGTCCATGACGGAAAAAACCGTGGTAGAAGCGAGGGGGAGGAAAATTTCGGGGAGTTGCCGGTTACTGTGGGAGGTCGGGGGCCGAGCGATCCACGTTTCTCCCGTACACGTTCACGTGTGTGTGCGAGGCGTTGGCTCTAACTGAACCCGAGCTAGGCATTGGGCTCTAACTGAACCCGAGCGATTGCACTGCAGGCTACGCGTTACTGAACCGGAGCGATCGATCAATGGTTGTTAACTGAACCCGATGGAGTGATTCCTTCGCTACTGCTGCTAACTGAAGCCGATCAATTGGATGAACAGGGAGTGTTGCGGGGGGGTTGGATGAACAGTGAGCGGTGGCGTTGCCTTTGGATGAATGGGACCCCGTGGTGTGGAGGGCTGGATGAACAGTAGACGGTGGAGGGGTGGTTGAATAGTAGCTGGTGGAGTAGCGCGTGGTGGAGGCTGGATGAACAGGACCCCGTGGAGGCTGGAGGAGGTCGACGGTTGCCCGTGGAGGCTGGAGGAGGTCGACGTGGAGATGAACAGTATCCCGTGGAGTCCCGTTTTGCGGTACGCCACACCCCTCCCGATGAACAGGACCCCCGTTTCGACTGTAGCGCTCCAATACAAGTCTGTTTCGTCCGTTTTGCGGTACGCCACACCCCTCCCGATGAACAGGACCCCTGTTTCGACCGTAGGAGGTCCGTTTCATCTGTTTTGCGGTGCGCCACACCCCTCCTGATCAACAGGACCCCCATTTCGACCGTAGGAGGTCCGTTTCCTCCATTTTGCGGTACGCCAGACCCCTCCCAATGAATAGGATCCCGTTTCGAACGTGGCCGGTCAAACACAAGGCCGTTTCCTCCATTGTGCGGTACACCAGGCCTCATTTCCATCGCCTGTTCCGTCCAAGCCCTCCCGATGAACATGATCACGCATTCCGTTCCGACCCAGCCGATTAGCTCCCATGCGTTCCGTTGCCTCCCGATGAACATGATGCATTCCGTTGCCTCCCCATGAACACGAGCATTCCGTTGCCTCCCCATGAACACGACGACGACGCTGTTTCTCCGTTTTGACCCAGCCATGTACACGAGCCCTCGCCGTACGTATGCGCGAGTAGGCGTTCGAGACCCCGCCCGTATGTACACATACGTGGCCGTATTTTCTTTCTTGCACCCCGGCTGCTGTATACGTGTACATGCTATGTGCGCGCCTCTACTACAACACGTGCGCGCCTCTACATCCACCAGTATATATGTACATGCACATTCGCGACCAAAATGACAATGCTACGTACGCTTCGACCAGGTGGGTCCCGACTGTTAGGCACTTCCTTGCATGCGAAGATGTAGCTGGTGGGTCCCAGCAGTCAGGGGGGCGAATCGTTTTTTTTCGGACGCACTTCCTTGCGTGCGAAGATGTAGCTGGTGGGTCCCAGCAGATAGGGGGAAACGTTTTTTTCGCGAAATACGGTGGCCCGTCCGGTGGGTCCCTGTAGTCAGGTGGAGGAATAATTATTTTGCGCGTAATAAGGAGGCACTTCCTTGCTGCGGCCGTGGACCCAGCTGTCAGCCTCTCCACGTACAGTCCACGTCCGATGGAAGCCATTCCTTGACCACGTTGACCACGCCGCACCGAGAGCACTAAGGCGGTGGACGACGGCGAGGCCTAGGAAGGGGACGACGCGGAGCCGGGGAAGACGCGGCAGTGGATGCCCACGCGTAGAGGAGTATGAGGGTTCACTCACTCGGCTGCAGTGTGAGGCTGCCGTCGCCGCAGAATAACAGGGGGTGTGGGTGCATAGAGGGATGGCCTGGCCAGCGGTGGGAGTAGTAGGGGGCGGTGAGGCCTCCACGGCATCACAGCCGGCCAAGGGAGGCAGGAGCAGGCGACACGATCGACGCTGCTTTGGGCGGCTGGAGCAAGAAGACCAGAGGTTGAAGAAGCACTACGGCCGTTGGATGGACATCGTACGATCACTGGAGCTAGAATCGTTCATATATTGACTAAAGTTGACAAAGGCCTCCGTCCCAGTCAACTTAGTAGGCCCACAAGTCAGCCTCCCACCAAGGTTGGTCCCAGCTAGCAGGGGGAATTCATTTTTTTGTGTGTAATAAGGAGGCACTTCCGGTGGGTCCGAGCTGACAGCGGGGGGATCGTTTTTTTCGCGAAATACGGTGGCCCGTCCTGTGGGTCCCAACTGTCAGAGGGAAACATTTTTTCACGAAATACTGGTGGCCCGTCCGATGGGTCCCTGCTGTCAGGTGGAGGAATAATTATTTTCCGCGTAATAAGGAGGCACTTCCTTGCGGCTGCAGTGGACCCAGCTGTCAGCCTCTCCACGTACAGTACTCTTCCGATGGAAGTTGGTCATTGACCACATTGACCACGCCGCGCCGAGAGCACCACGGCGGTGGACGACGGCGAGGCCTAGGAAGGGGACGACGCGGAGCCGGGGAAGACGCGGCAGTGGAAGCCCGCGCGGAGAGGAGTATGAGGGTTCAGCGGTTCGGCTGCAGTGTGAGGATGTCGTCGCCGCAGAATAACAGGGGGTGTGGGTGAGTAGAGGGATGCCCTGGCTAGCGGTGGGAGTAGTAGGGGGCGCTGAGGCCTGCGCGGCAGCACATCCGGCCACGAGAGGCGGGAGCAGGCGGTCTCGCCGGCGCTGCTTTGGTGGCTGGAGCAAGAAGATCAGAGATTGAAGAAACACGACGGTCGTTGGATTGACATCCAACGGTTATGTATGCTAGAATCGTTTGTTGACGTAGTATATAATAACTAAAAAATCTTGCATACGCGTCAACTAAACAGGCCCACAAGTCAGACCACTCCCTCTTTTTTTTAATAATTTATATATAGCTCATGGCAACTTCTTATGCAATTTATTGCAGTCGTTTTATTTGGTTGGCCAGGGCCAATTTCGCATATTTCTGTGGGTTCCAAACTATTTTTAATACCGAAATGTCGAACCAGATTTAAAGTACTTTGAAGATATATTTAAATTAGGTTAATGCCTAGTGAAATAGGAATCTGAAAATGTGAAAAAAAATCAGAAATTATAAAGTAATTGCCAATTTGTCATCTGTTTTTATATTTACAACCCATTTCATATTACTTTCAAGATTTGCAGGCGTCTTGAAAGAGTTGCAGCCCATCAGGGCGTAGAAAAATAAGTAGGCCTGGATTGGGTATTCTTCAGAAAAAATAAACTGGGCTCATTTTCACAAAGAAAATATAGCTGGGCTGGTCACATGGTGAACATAAAATATAAGCCTAGGCTAGATGGGCCACAGCCCAGTTCAAACCCTGCTCCGTCTCAACAATACCAAACAAAAAAAATACTGCTCGAGTAGCTACGTCCCAGGTGTCAGCCGATCTTGTGTTGTTCTCTGTCTATTGACTATATACGCTCACAATGTCGTGGGTCCCAAATGTCAGGAAAACACTAGGAGGAAGCATTTTATTTTTCCATACGCTGACGTGGTGGGCCCCTACTATCATCCTCTCCACGTACTTCTGTCGATTCCTGTTGTTTCTTGACCATGTTGACAACACGAGAGGGTGGCGCCGCGGCGAGCGCACCAAAGCGCGCGGAGGACGTCAGCGTTAACGACTTAGGAGACGGTGGGGCGGCAATGCATGCGCTGAGGCGCAGCCAGCCATGGGAGGTGGAAGCAGGCGGCCCCGCCGGCGCTGCTTTGGTTTTGGCGGCTGGAGAAAGATAGGATTGAAGAAACACGACAGACTGTAAAAGCAGCAGGAGTACTTAACAACCTTAACTGAAACCAGCAGGGGCACTTAACAACCAAAGCTGAAAGCAGCATGAGTACTTATACAGGTTCAACCGTACAAAGCACACCTCAAACAATGCTACTTTTCCTACATTTAACCAAGGGTGAGGCCGCCAAGCCCTAGGACAAGGCCCAAGCGCCACCCCGTGCATCCACAACCTTCTGAAAGCGGCTTCATCTCGCAACGTGGTCAATAAACAGGATATTCGCTTTAGAGCCATGGAAAAGCATGAACATAATCTTCTGTCCTATTCTCCAAGATGGACGGGCCTTCATTATTTGAGACCACCCACGAAAAAGTATCTTTTCACCTCCAAGGGGAATTTAGTAGGTCGACATAAACATCACGTTGTGACCAAGCGCAAGTCTGACCCGACCATTGTCAGGCATCTGTATAGGAACAATAGAACTCGGCAGTTCCTGTTTCAAGAAGATCACAGCTGTAAAACTGTGTATAAGCAATAGTTTATGAACAACATATATAACAGAAAACAGCTCATACCATAAGTTTCTCGACACAGTTGGACATGTTCAACGAGTGCAGCAGTGGCACACATATCCCACGTGGCCTTCCACCATTGAAATGCCCCACAAGGACCTCAAGACGATCAATAAAGTGTAGGAACTTGTGGATGTCGATCCAGTCAACTTCAGTGCCATTAGTAATAGCTGAGTTATTACAGAGTAACAAACGAGCAGACTGCTTAACTCTGAAAAAACCTACACGTGCCACCAATTATAAGAAAATATTAGTTAGAAGTAGCATATTCATGAGAGATTTGTTGCTACTTCTAAAGTTAAATTGTGATTAGTTAGACAGAATAGGTGGATTAAGAAGTAATTGAGGCAACAGGCAAGAACCAGATACAAAACTAACATGGATGAACAATTGGAATGACATCGGGGTGGAAGATCGCAGTGAAGATGAGACCAGGTTCTGCTATTTCCATCAACATTCGTGCGCCAACTTTCAGTCCGTAACACTTGAGAAAGTTTATCCAAGTTCGGCCATAAAAAAAGCAGCGATCTTCTTGGTTCATGAACCCAACTCGGAAGTAATATCCATGGCTTGTCTTCACTGTGACCATTAAACTAGTGTATTCAGTTATGGCAAGGCCGAGCATCTTGAGTACATGTGTTCTGGCAGAGCAAATAATACACTGCAGGAAAAATAATCTAAGAACACAGCATGTTAAAAAAACCACCCTCCCGGATAGAGAAGAGGATTCTAGGAACATACTGTGCATGTTTGAAAATGCTATGGTAGGATGAGAAGGAACAAGTGTGGCGTCTCGCCGAGCGCACAGAAGTCTGTAGGGTACTCACACTTTGGGCACTGCAACTGAAACACACTAGATTCAGTACGAAGAAAAATGCATCAACGGCGGCGGCTGCCATCCTAGGATTACCTGCGACCAAGGGACTTGGATTTATCGGGGATGGATGAAGAATTCGTACCTGGTTCTCCATGAGAAAACCCTATGCAATCGCCGAGCGGGGGTTTTCTCCGAACAAGCAGACGAGGGGGAAGGGGATTCAGGCCCAGTGAAATATTGCCGCTTTGTCCGTCCAGCTTACTACTAAAGATGGAAAGGGGGGTTGTGATTTGACGGCTCATTGGGCATTATACTGTGGCGCTACGACCGGGTATGTCTACCGTGAAGTTGTGCGCTCTAATTTGTGCATATGGCACGTGGACCCCATTGTCGGTTGCCCCACATACCAGCGAAAGGAAGTAGAAAGACAGGAGTAACTAGTTACACATAAATATATTTTTTGACAGAGAGATACTCCCTCTGTAAAGAAATATACAAATCTTTTATATCACAGGCTCACCTTGCCGAGAAATATACTCCCTCTGCAACGCACGGGCATTATGGGGGCTCAGGTTTTCTTATGGGGGTTCAGCTGAGAATATAATACTCAGATAGGCTCACGGTTCTGGACTTTGGGCCGCAGGCCGACCCTGCATGTTTGGGGGCCCATGTGTTCTACCTCAGCGCTTTTCATATTGCAAGCGACCGGTATTGCGCTGGTTTTAGATGCTGTCGCAAGGCGAATACACAAAATTGAATAAAGCACGACAGCTGTTGGAATGAAATCGAACGATAGTTCCTAACCAGCAATCAGAGTTGCAATTCTATCAACGATATATCATGTGATAAATTATACTATCGTACTACTTATACACACAGGACACTTGTTTCACCATGCCAGATTATTACATCAAAATCTCTCGGAGGATAGATCAGTTCGGCAGTTGTGTGCTGCTACTGAAGAATTTCAAAGTTGATTTGGGCCAGCTCGCCTTGCCGAGAAATTTCGATTTTGACATCATCCCCTACCGCAAGATATGATTTAGATTTGAACCTTGACCATCCTTTAGCATCAATCATCATGCGACCATCCTTTGTACTTACGATATATTAAGCGGGTTCATTCACACCAAGGCTGCGCATGGTAAGAGAAACTTGGCCGCGGTCGCCCGGATTGTTGAACGACTCCCTCGTTGCCCTAGGAATTCTCTGTTTGTAAACAAGAAGACATACCCAAACAGTTAGATCAACACAGTGAATCATGTGAAACAACATGGAAAGAAAAACGAACGAAGCACTTGGGCGGCCAATGCTTACCAAGAAGGTGGACATGTCGGTTTTTGTAAGGACTTTGGTATATGAAGTGCGAACTGTAGCCCAGTCTATTGCCGGTGTAATTGCACGGGCCGGACCAAATGCAAGTGCAAGTGTTGGTGCAGGTGCCGAAGCGGCTGCTGCTGTCGGAGATGGTGCTCCTTGTAGAGCTGGTGCCGGTGTCGATGCCCGATCCTCCGGTAGATCAGACTGATCTGCTGACGCGGTTGGTGCCCAATCCTCAGCTGGATCAGACTGAGCTGCTGTCGCTGTTAGTGCTAGAGCAACTGCCGGTGCTCGATCTGTGCGAGACAGCGGCGACCGTGTCTGGTTTGCTATGATCAGCTTTCTAACTTGACTAGGATCCGTGACCATGATCCAGTTTTTTTCTTCATTTCTTTTAAACGCAAGAAGGACTAATTGTGGCGTTTTTGTTAAACCAAACTGCAGTTCATCATAGGGATTCAACTTGTACTCAGACAACAGACTGATCCAATTTTTTTCAGTAATATAAGTGATGGACAGTGCCTTCGTTACTGACATGACATAAGAAGTGAAACCTGCAAAGATAGCCATCGTAGAGCAAACCAAATGGTTTATTCTATGATGAATGTCACATGGCAAAACCGCGTCGTAAAATTGCAGGAAAAGAAAGAAAACAAGACATTAAATCAATAAGATTTAAACAGTAAATCAATAAGATTTACTTGATGTGACACGAGTGAATCCTTACCAGGAAATCACTATGTTGAAGTACTAAACAGAAGATTGATCGTCCAACTATGCGTGGCATGCAGGGGCCCTGCCTACTCCCACAAGCAGGACAGTCCAAAGGTCGTGACAAATCGTATGGACCGAACATCCATGGGACTGGAAATCCTGGTGGGTGCGATAAACCCTGCAATGCATATAGATATTGGAGTGTAACCATAATTGATAAACCGTCCTCACAAAAAATATGATCTGGATACTTCAAAATGTACGGACTGAATTGAGTGGACAGACATTAACATAGACCGTTCTCAGGACTGACCACACACCAAAAGCGGTAGTACTAATAAACAATACAGGGTTCACAAACACAAATCAAGTACTAAACAATAGTACTTACTACGGACAAGCAAAGTTGCACTAACTAAACTCTTCAGACTATTTCTTGACACCGACTACGGGATGAACCCCGCATAATTGACTAGGCCATGGACTTCGTGTGAGATGTCTACATGCACCATCACCATCTTGTCAACCTTGGAGAACCTAACAGAGTGGTCTTTCCACTCATAAACATGATGATGAAGACAGGTCGCATCAGATTTGTTGGGAAGCTTTACAAGAACCACACCCTTCGTAATCGAAGGCATAGCCAGGAAATTGTTGTGGTCAAGTACAGCCTCGAGAACATGCCTGACAACAATGCTACAGGAAAACACTAGTTTAGGACACGTGGCGACAAGGACACAGCAGCTGGATAGTTCAGCAGTAGAACTCATCATCAGGTCTTCCAGTTCACACGGCATGACTTTGAGAACTTCATCTCCACCGCGGACCTGGTTCTAATTCAAACAGAAACCATATTTTATTACTACCTCCGTTCAGAAATATAAGATGATTTTCGATATTATACTCCATATATGACTACATACACACACAGAAATGAGTGAACAAAGACACTAGAACATGTCTTCAAAGGCATGAGAGCAGAGGGATTACATGCAATATCCATAAGACAAGTTACTGAGGCAAATATACCCTCTTAAAAGGTAGCATTGATGTTCATAAAGTACTCCCTCCGTCCCAAAATTCTTGTCTTAGATTTGTCTAGATACGGATGTATCAAGTCACATTTTAGTATTAGATATATCCGTATCTAGACAAATCTAAGACAAGAAATTTGGGACACAGGGAGTAGTTGAAAGTAATCTATAAGAAATCAGTGTCAACCTCTCACATGTTTTGGTCAAAAGTGGAATTTAGAACCGTCATTTGGCACACTAAAATCACATGCAAGATCACCCAGAAAGTTGTACTACTAGTACTAGTACTGCGTGTTAGATGAAAAAACATGATCAAGATCGAGAAAAAGATCGTCAACAAGATACATTACCTTGACTTGCTTAATGAGGGATCCCGAAGAGGGGGGCTTCGACAGGGTGATGGCTTTGAGCTTGTCTGTGCTAGTCTCGGCGGGGTGCTTGCGCTTCTTAGTACCATGAGCCTCGACGGTTTTGGCCAGAGCCATAGACATCACGTCGGCCGGTGCTCCGACGTCCATCCAAGAGAGGAAGCTGAGAGAGAAGAGTGAAAGGAGGAACAAGATGAGGGAGAAGCGAAGCAAGTGGGGGTTTTCTTCAAGAGAGGAAGCTGAGAGAGAAGAGTGAAATGATGGTTGCTTCATACGTCCAACTTACTACTGGAAAGGAGGGGGTTTTGTGATTTGACGGCTCATTGGGCATTACTGCGGCGGTTCAATCGGTTTAGTCTACCGTCACTCTACTACGGAGTAATTTAGTGCATGGCTGGTGGACCCAGGTGATGGCTATCCCACACGTCGACGAAAGTGAGTAATTTAGTGCATGGCTGGAGGAGGATCCGCACGGTAGAGTGTGTCCACTATTTTTCATTCTGAAGAAAAAATGATTACAGCAAGCGTTTCCACTCTTACGACGGAGGAGTGCGAAACATGGCAGCCACTTGAACATACACAGTGGTCCTACTACTAGGCATGTGCAGTGGTTCATACGTCAGTACTACACAATCTTGTTGCTAGTGTAGTAAGATATGACTATAACAAATGATGTTGTGCGCATGTCAACTACTCCTATATGTAACATAGTACCGCTTTTTCGACTGTTCGGTCGAGAATGAATGGTGAGATCAATGTTAACAGAACTAGGTCCACAGCGCACGGAGAGTACAGTGCTACAGTACTCCACGAAACATGAACCATATGAAGCACATCCTATAGTGTTAGACAGGGTGTATGAAGGGTGCACGGGATGGGAGCAAAAGTTCCCTTCTCGACCCACTTTTGGGTGTTTGGCAGAGTGCATGAAGGGTGCATGAGTCCACACTAGTATGTTGACAAAAATACACGAAGAGGAAACAACTATATTGAGATGAGAATGCAACCAAGCACACCCACACGCTTTGTGCTACAGTGACTGATCTGCACCGCCTGAGTTTGATCCAACGGTCATGTTGCGCCGAGACATGGACATGCCCATGCAGAGGGCGCCTAAGCACCACCGAAGTCCCTCTACTTCTCGAGGCGCATGACATTGGTGATGCAGGGTGCAACCGCCCGTAGAGCCCGCTCCCGGTCGACGGGAGCCAGCTCGTCAAAGACGGCGTCCAATGGCACGAATGGATTCCGGTGACGGAGCCCTGAAATGATTCGCTTGGCAACGGCGATGGCAGCCCGCAACCCCTCCTTGTCCAGCTCAGCCCCCACCATCGCGCGGAGACGGCTCAGCTCCTCGGAGATATAGGTGAAGAAGGAGACCGGGTCAGGAAGATGCAGCTCATTGAAGTCGACCGGGTGGTCGAACGGGTTTAGCCCGACGGTCGGCATCGTCGCGCTGGCACGACGGTAGGCATCGCTCAGCCACAGCACGTGCGTGGCAACTTGGTTCACCAAGTGGCTGAGGCGATCCTGGACCTCGTCACGATCGGCCCGCTCGCGCTCCAGCCTGCTCCCCTGATGGCCTATCGTATCTCCCGCTTTCTGCAGCAACACCGCCAACACCTCGAGCATCTTTGTGGTGGACGCCTGCCGCTTTTGAAGCTCTGTGAACTCCCGCACATAACGGAGGAGCATGGCACTCCTCTCCTCCTTGAGCTCATGGAGCTCCACGTCCTTGGCCCTGAGCTCCGCATCCTTGGCATGGAGCTCCTGTGTCAGGCGCTTCACCTCGAACTCCGTGATTTGCTGCACCGCCATGGCACTAGGTAGAAGCAATGGGGAGAGGAAGGAAAGGGGGCAAAACGGCTGAAAGGCAATGCAATCTATGGGAAGGCGGAGGGAGCCAGCTGAGGAGCGGGGAATCTTTTGGTTTTCACCATGGTAAAACACCAGTCGACGACTTCTCACATCAGGGAGCAGTGGATTTTTACAGGCAGAGTCATCGTGACTAATTGCTGCCGCGCCTGCTCCCGTCAATCAAAAAATTAAAAATCCTGCCGCGCCTGCTCCCGTCAATCAAAAAATTAAAAATCCTGCTGCACCCAAACACCAGAGCAACGCCGCGGTGGATATTTAAATTTACCTGCCGGCAAGTAGATAAAAAAGGGGTGAAAAAACAAGTGTGGCGGTGGCCTAGCTAATCGGTCAAACTAGCCCAACTAGCTAGCCACCGTGCTTCACTGACTCGGCGGGAAAGGTGGTCTTTCGTGATTTGATGACTCATTTACTTGCTTCGGCGCTACGACCGAGGAGGACCCAGAAAATGCACGGTAGGGCGTCCCACGTCAGGAAGAAATATGCGTGCACCACCCGGGAGGACCCCGAAACCGCGCGGTAGGGTGTGCCACGTCTCGGCACGGAGGAAAAATGTGCATGTAAAAATATACTGTATCAGACGTAGTACCTATGCTTTGACCTCGAGACCCAGCCAGTCTGTCGAAAACACCCCACTAGCCACACACCTTCATCATGCAAACGTGGCACGGTTAGCTCCGTCTCGACCAGCCACAATGTCTCTTGTTCTAGGCGATTCTTCTATTTTCCAAGCTTTTTTTAGTTGTAATAACACCACGGCAAGCTAGCGCCGCTCTTCGTGTGTGCCCATGCAAAGGTTAGACGATGGAGAGAAGAGAGATTGAGATCGCAGACCTGGGACCCACCAGTAAGTGAGACAATGGTCATGCACGTGTTGACGAGGCACTCCCTCTACTCTACTCAACACAAGTACTGTATAAAATCAAGTTATGGAACAAAGCCAACAACCGTTCATTTTTTCAGGCTATCGACTTACGCGTTGTAGTCCATTTTGCCAGTTCGAATCTCGTCTTTCAGATTTGTTAGTTTTAGGTCCAAATTTGATTAATGACAAGTGGGACCCCCGTGTGTTGTTCCGATATTTCAGTGTAGGATGGTTTTTTTGAACAAATACTTTGCGCGGTTAGACAAGTAACGCCACGAGTTACACGTATTTTGCAAGTTTACGAACAAAAATGACAGCGGCATAGAATATCACATCCACCCCGCAACTTAGATACTATGGTGATACGAGTTTTTACACCGTTGGAAGTGAGATCCAATGGCTTGGGAGTAGTCTTTGTAATTATGCGCAATTTCCAAACTCTCCAAAGGTTTTTTTTGCAAATAAAACATTCAGGCCTCGTGTGTGCTGCTGCATCTTCGATCCAACGGCTCCCCGGTGCTCATATTAGGTGCTCCCCGTAGCTTAATTACCCGCTACGGTGATGTGAGCATCTAGGTCATATGATCAGTGATCAGATGGCATATGCATAGTACTTGTACTTTCTGCGCATTTCCCAAACTCTATCAGCCGTATATTGCAAAAACATTCAAACCTCCTACTATGGGCCGTTTGATCTCAATGAACTCGTATCACCATAGAATCTATGGTGCGGGAGGACCTCATACTCTCCCGTGCGAGAAAACATAAGGTGCTATCACAGCTTGGATGCTACGGTGATACGAGCTTGGAGGTTGTTTGATCTGAGATCCAATGGCATCTGAGCAGTCTTTGTGCTTGTAAGCAGTGGCCGAACTCTTTTGGGGCTTTTCTGCAAAAAAACCATTCGAACCACCGAGGAAGTGTTGGGTCACAAATCCAACGCCTCCGAAGAGCTTGTATCACCAAAGCATCTAAGGTGTGGTAGCACATGATATTCTTACATACAGGAGAATATGATGTCCTCCTTCATCTTAGATGCTACGGTGATACGAGCTTCGAGGTCGTTGGATATGGGATCAAAGGGCATCTAAGTAGTTTTTGTACAAATTGTGTGCAATTCTCAAACTCATCAAGGTTTCCTGCAAAAAAATTAAGACACATCATGTGAGTTGCTATATCTCAGATCTACAAGCTCCAAGCAACTCGTATCGGCATATAGCATCTAAGGTATGGGGGCACATGATATTCTCCTAGGGAGGAGGGGTGGGTGGTGCACAACCAAACGATGGTTGGGAGGGTGGGGACAAATATAATCTAAACAACCCTAAACAGAGCTCCACCATTTTATCTAAGGTCGAGGGGTTGACCCCCGACAATCATAGCTCCGCCTAAACACAACATTTGCATGTACTGTAGTACTAGACTTAATATTCATGTTTCAGTTTCATGTTCATTTTAAATATTGAACTGAGGACCATGGATGTCTTACATTTTTACTCCCTTCGTTCCTAAATATTAATCTTTTTAGAGGCTTCAAATGGACTGGCACATACGGATGTATATAGACATATTTTAGAGTCTAGATTCACTCATTTTGCTCCGTATGTAGTCACTTGTTGAACTCTCTAAAAGACTAATATTTAGGAATAGAAGGAGTATTTTTGAATTCGTGTCATACATGCATGGGTTGGAAAAATAGATGCACTATACTTATTGGATTGTTGTTGTGTTCGTGCGTGTGTGTCTCTCTGTGTGTGTGTGTGTGTGTGTGTGTGTGTGTGTGTGTGTGGTCATATGCTTGATACATACAAAGTTTTCTCACCTCCATATTGTTCATCTTTTAAATTTGAATTTGCATTGGAAAACTTACTAGGGATACCATGAAATGTGAAATCCCCGTTGAGATCACTATATCACAAACTCACTCTAATTCAACAACTCGTCATAAATCAATTACCACGTTGAGATTAGTATTTGCAAGGAAAATACGGGTATTGTAATACACATAGATTCGTTCGGCAATTTAAAAGGTTCCTTTCGTATTCTCGAATGGTAGGACCCAACGGCGTACCAGCCAGACCTTGGCTCGTGTTGATCCTAAAAAAAAGGGCTCATGTCCTTCGGTGGCGTGCGTGGTACGCACATTAGGCAACCCCAACCAGTCGAGCCTCAGCGTTTCAAGTCGAAATATCTGGCGGCCAGAATTCCAGCCCTAGGAAATTCCTCTCATGTCCCCGGTCCATAATGACTACCAAGGAACAACAGAGGGATGCTTTAGTAACTAGACAACGTTACCTACCGTGCCGAGCACGGTTCAATTCCCTCGGTCGCCGCTCGTCAAGGTCACCCGTCAACTGCATTGCCTAGGACTACTACTACACCAGGATGAGCACAGAATTGAGCCCGTTTGTTCGTGCCTAGTACTTGAGTTAATATATCAGGCAATGCACTGGTAAGGAGGGATTATCCTTTTACACCCTCCTTTCCGGTTTAGAGGGCTTATCTCAAAATTTTAGTTTTCCCATTTTATAAGTCTCAATTTGGTTGTTCCCCATCACATGTTCATATTTCAAGGTGCAATAAATCATTACATGCAAGTATTAAGAGAAAATTGACCAATGCATGTACTTTATGTGCATGCATTGCAATTAATGCATTCGTAAACACAATTTTTGAGAAAAACAAGCGTATTAATTGAGTGGTTTTACAAACTACAACAATTGTTCCACCACTCACCATCTACCTTGGTTGGTGAGATTTTTTAATTGAGCCCTATAAACCGGAAAGGAGGTTTAACTAAGCAAAATGTTTGACCAAATCCTTTCTTAAGAAATACAACAGGACAGATGTACGGCTTGAAACTTTATTGCATGATGCAGGTTATGATATTGTTTCGAATCCTGGATCTTAAATTTCAGAAAATCCAAAGTGAGCATAAATTCTTGAAACTGAGCATGGTCACGTGATATGGCACAAATATTACTTCGTAAGTTTTTTCTTCAATTCGAGACAAGCTGCTTATGACAAGTTGCAAAAATGAAGAGCCAAGGTATTTTGGAACAAAGGCCTGTCACGTTAAGGCGAACGCTTTCACTATTGAAACCGTGGGTGTTTACGTCCCGCCACGAGTCCCCGCTTCTCATCGGCAGGTGTCGTCCCAGCAAGCGTGTGAGTCGACGGGAGGCGTGCGAGCAGACCGCTGCGCCGGCTGTCAGGGAGGCATGCGAGCAGACCGCTGTGCAGACTCACCGGGAGGCGAGCCCTTTGACCAGGCTCCGCCGCCCACCGTCGTCCCAACTGCTCCCACTTTTAATGTCGCCGGCGCCGCAGTTTAAAATCAACCCCGCACTACCCGGTATCGCTACAATCCTCTCTCTTCCTCTCTGATTCTCCTGTCGTCTACCTCCAACTAGCCTGACCTAAATGTACGCCATGCCGCATCACGATGGTCTGCCCTTAGTGTTCCAGTTTCATGAGGAAGACACCCAGCCGGAGTCTCAAGAACATAAGGCGCTTTGGGACGAGCTTGAACTGGCCTTGCTGGAAGACGACGTGCCTGTCCTGTCCCCGCTTCCGTTCCAGCTCCCGTCGCCCCGACTGCGCTAGCGCCCATCCCCGTGGCATTGATGGGATGGGAGCTGCACATTGTCGCCGAGCTTGATGCCACGGGGTTCCACGAGGTCCCCGCCGACTTTCACGCGCCCGTGCACCTGCCAGCGCATGCGCCTGCGCGTGCACTGACGCGCACGCCTGTGCTGGTGCCCGTGCACCTGCCAGCGCATGCGCCTGTGCATGCACTGACGTGCGCACCCGTGCCGGTGCCCGTGCATACGAATGTCTCCGCCGCGCCGTTGACAGCGCCTATCCCCGCGCGGGTGCCAGTGCCCCCCTCAGCGGCGCCGTCGACCGCTTCCTTGCACCAACGCCAGTCGCCTCCTCCTGCCAGTTGACTCACTCTGAAGTCCAGAACATTTTGGCCTTCCTTGAAGCTAGGCCAACGTCCAGGAGTATGCCAACAACGGTGCAAGACGCCGCCTTCGTCGTCGGTCAGTGGCCCGACGACACACAGAGCACGACAGAGGAGCCGCTTCCCACCGCGAGACGCCCCCGCAGCCGCCGCGTAATCTAAATTTGCCATGAAAAACGTTCAGATTGCGATACTTAAAATCCGAACGTTTATCATTTCCGTTTATTTTATATCGATCGTCGTATAATTTAAAGTCGGAGTCAGACTAAATGAAATGTATGGTTTGATCGATTGAATGTTCTGCTAGAGCCGTATCAAATTAAATATAAACGTCATCAAGCCACATGTATTCATTGTCATCCAACGACCTAGACTGCTTCAATGTCGAGCGCTCAACACGTTTAGCGTGCAGTTAATTTCATGCCAAAAATAGTGCTAATCACATGACGACACGCAAATAATATCCTAATAGTTAATATCCGCATGCACTTAATATACTTCCAAATTAACGTGCATTGCACGTACACACTGACTAGTGCTGCTAGTACGTGAAACTGGTGCCGTGACTTGTGAGCGCGTCCAGATATGGTCAACGGCAACATCACCCGCGAGTTCTTCCTGTTTGCCCGTGCGTCTAAACGCAGAAGGGGAGGAGAGAGAGAGAGAGCATACATGGAACCCACCAGTAAGTGAAGGCGAATAGTACTAAAAATAATATTACATGTTATCCATTAATTAGGTTGTGGTAATATAAAAACATTATGTGAACAAAGGGGGTACAACAAACATTGCTATTCTACGTATGTTGCCTATTGACGTGCGGCTTGAAGGCCCGGTCGCATGTTCGATCCTCGTCCTTTATTTTTTAATTTGTATATGGGTCCAAATTAGTTTCATGAGATGTGGGCCCCTCTGTGTGTAGTTTGTAGCACTTTAATTTGTGGGTCGAAATTTGTTCCATTCCAAGTGGACTATCGGTGTGTAGTTTTGTAGCTTATTTATAATAATTAAAGAGAACAACATAGTTTTTTCAATAATACCATGGTGCGACGTTGAAGGCGAGAAAGGACGTGCGAGAGAGCGATGACCGAGCCAGAGGGAAATCAACTAGGGGACTTGCGTGGGTTGCCACGGTGTTTGGAGTAGTTGTGGGCCGAATGCTACGAAAATATAATCTAAACCGGCCGGATTAAATGCCTACACAAATTAATCCAAGGTTGGAGTGCCCCTCGCAATGTAAATAGCTCCGGCTTTGCGAGGGATGGAGAGGTAGTAGCTTCAACGCATGGAAGATACGGTGTGAGAAAGCGAGGTCAATCGAGAGACATATAGATAGAGAGACAAAGTGAGTGTGGTCCGACATTCATTGAACAAATATATATGCTCCGGAGAGATATTGTCCGATTGAGCTTTTGGTAAGGGTGAGGGCTGTAAGATAGAGCTTGAGAGATGATCCAGTCACAGACGTGTAGATATATTTTGTGCGTGGGAGGAAGCAAGGTCAACCGATCACATAGGGTCACCGTGCGATTGAAAGAGTGAGACGGGTTGGAGAGAGTGACCTAGATAGACGATGTGCGTGAGAGAGTATACAATGTGAATAGGTCGAATTGGGCTCAAACATGGTGATATATCGTTTTTGTCCGAGAAAGAGCGAGGTCAATCGAGACATATGGAGAGAGATAGATATATATATATATATAGAGAGAGAGAGAGAGAGAGATTGAGTGAGCGTGGCCCACCATGAGGTCAAAAGAGTGGCGGCGGCTTGGATGGACTGACCTAGATAGACAATCTGCATGAGAGAGTATAGAGTGTGTCGATCGAGGCCCGAACATGGAGATATATCATTTGTGTGTGAAAGAAAACGAGGTTAAACGAGACTCAGATAAAGAGAGCGAGATTGAGCGAGTGTGACCCGCCGTGCGGAAGAAAGAGTGAGACAGTCTCGAGGGAGTGACCTAGATATACAACGTGCGTGCGTGCGCATGAGAGGTTGGGGGGCTAGATAGGCAATGCATGTATT
>NC_041381.1:332335229-332400271 GCF_002162155.2 Triticum dicoccoides | reverse complement strand
GGTAAATACATTTGGTAACAGGAGTGGAAAAAAAGGGGTTATGTAGTTGAGAGACTTAGAGATTGAAACATGGAGAGAAAGAATGAACGTGTGTTGGAAACCGCTTGCTAAGGTGGTTAGGAGAGGAAGATTGACCGATACAGGAAGTATGTAGCGTTTGTGCGCGGGGGGGGGGGCTAAAAACAACATTTGAATGTACATAGTACAAGACTTAATATCGATGTTTCAATTCGGTGTACATTGTAAGATTTGAACCAAGGACCAGGCATACGGGTAATTATTTCGAATTCGTGCCATACTAAGTTTCGAAAAGTTGACATTGACTCAATTTGTTGTGCTATTTTGTAGGTCATATGTTTGAATCCATCCAAAAGTTTTCTCACTACCATGGTGTTCATCATATACATATGAATTTGTATTAAAAAAGTAGCGCGGATACAGTGAAATGTGAAATCCACGTTAGAATTGGAGATCGCTACGTGACACACACTCTAATTCAAATAACTAACTACGTGACACACACTCTAATTCAAATAACTAATTATGTGACACACTCTAATCCATGTTAGCGTGGGTACCGTTTCAATTTTTTTTTCAAATAACTCCTCATTAATTAATTTATAGTACTCCCTCTGTTCACTTTTATAAGACCTTGAAGACATTTCAGACAATATGCAAAACAGTTCATTTTAAGTTGTCTGAAACGACTTACAAAAGTTAACGGATGGAGTATCTTGTTTCGAATGACTAATTATTGCAAGGAAAACACGGGCATGGTAATACATACAGATTCGTTTGCAAATGAAAGAAGATTTGTTTGCATTCTCAAATGTAGGCCCACCAGGCAGACCAGGGTCGTGTCGGGGTGGACGCTGCTTCGATGCCTTAAAGGCAACTGCCCTTGGGTGACTGACATGTGGGCCAGCCACCTATTGGGCCCACATGTCATGGACACAAAGGTAGGTGCCTTAAGGCACCGAAGCATAGTCCTGTCGCGGTGGTCGCGTGTGTCGGACGGACGCGTAGCACCCAGCCACCCACCCCCCTCCCCCACAAAAAAAGGACGACGATAATATAAGTTCGCGCTTCCACGTTTCGGATTGAAATATCTGGCGGCCCGAATTCCAGCCCTGCAAAATCTCTCTTCTCCACCGTCCCCTTCCGCGTCCAGATTGCTCAAATCCCTAATTCGCCGCCATCCCTTGAATCGCCCCTCGTCTAGTCTCTTTCCCCACCGTTCCCCACCTCTATGTCGGACGACGACGACGAAGACGATGGTCGCGCTTCACCACCGCACCGGAGCTACCTCATCTACGCCCTCGTCCACCGCACCGGGTGGTCCACCGACAACGTCGGCCGCCGCAACCGACGTGCCTCACAGACACCGAGTTCTACCGCATCTGGTGCGCTTCACCGATGTCGTCTCCCAGCTCACCGGGGCTACTTCACCGAGCACATCGTCGCACCTCCGACCCCCGAGGCCGTTGGGGCTTCACCAACGGTCTCGTCCACCGCATTGTAGCGCTCTGCTGCCACTCAAGATCTGCATCCGTGTGCGGCCAGCCAACGCTAGCGCATCACCCTCAACGGCTCTGAAGTGACCCGCACTCTAGCTAGGCGAGCATGCCCAAACGCCGGCCCGAACTAGGTATCCACACATCACTCCCTTGTGCACTGTTCCGACGATGTTTGGATATCCTTTCACTGCACTCTTAGCTTACACGCCTATGCAACTCTGACTTTAACTCTTATTTCTTCTAGAGATATCATCTGAAACAAGCAAATCCATTTTTAGCGAAGCATGACGGCGCTACAGGATCTGGTACACATCCTGCACACCCGTATAACCTTGTAAGTATCTGTCCTCCGGTACAACATCAAGGTTGATTCCTCTTATTTGATCAACCATTCGCCGTGTCAAAAATGCAGAGGGGGATGGAAGGAGCACAAGGCCTGCACATCCAAGCAAGTGGTAACATAGACTTGTACATGGAACATCCCAAGCGCAAGCAGAGCTGCAGTGAGCCTGGCTTATGTATGTTAGTTGATATTATTGATCCATATACTCTATAAGTGTTTATATGTCTGTTAGTTCTATATATTCTTGGTTGATTGAATCGGTATTTGAATCTTGATACATCGCTTGTGTACATATCTGAATGGGAGTACACATTATGCTGCGTGTGACATTTGAGTTGGACATGAAGTGTTCCAAATATTCGAATTCACCTTAAACTGGATTCTAGTTTTTGAATTTGAGTATCGGCATTTGTAAATCATATTCATATATGACAGTGGAATACATCTTTGTCGTCCTTTTGAAGATATATAAAAACACATAGAGTGATTTATAAAGATTCATATAGGAATACAAAATGGATTCGAATTTAGTTGCCAGGGTAAACGTGGATGCTTATTGTTCCAAAATTCGAAAGAAGCAGCAAAATGTCCACTCCCACGTCGGCTACCCGAAGCCAAGTGTTTAGGAGATGGATATTACTGTCTACCCATTACACGGACAATCCATCGGCCCGATTTCCACTG
Source organism: Triticum dicoccoides (assembly GCF_002162155.2). Lineage (NCBI taxonomy): Eukaryota > Viridiplantae > Streptophyta > Magnoliopsida > Poales > Poaceae > Triticum > Triticum dicoccoides. The sequence continues at coordinate 332,397,727 of NC_041381.1, read as the reverse complement.
CTCTAAATAGGGGTAGGTTAGTAACTTCAATTAGACGTGACACAACCGCCTCTGAGCCCATTCCGACACGGTGGGCGTCAAACATGGGCGGCAAAACACATTTGATTCAAGATCGTCCGAAAGACCTCTGGTTCTCCCTCCATTTCCCGTTCAGACATGGTGGGCGGCAAAACAAACTTGACTCGGCCGAAATCGATGTAGGCAAATATTTTCAATAGGGGCAGGTTTGTAACTTCACTCAGACGTGACACAACCGCCCTACCTGTCAACCCCGTTCATACACTGTGGGTGCTAACCATGGGCGCCAACCACCCTCTCCTCGCCCGAAATCGCTCTGGGCAAATATTAGCGAGATGCGAGATTACCGTCCTATCCCCAACCGACGAGACGTCCAAATTTTAAATGGGGGCTAAGTTCGTAACTTTCCCATATTTCAGACAGACGCGTCCCAAAAACATGGTTCCCCGTACCTCTCCCTCCATTTTCCCATTCATACATCGTCCGCGCTAGAACACCCCATACCCACACCAGCCTCCGTCCGCCACCCCATCCATCGCCGCCGTCCTCCACCACATCCATCACCACCGTCCTCCACCATGCCGGAGCGCCTACCAAGACCGCGTCGTCCACTGCTAGAGATGGACGTTTCTCATCCACGGCGACAGACCAATAGCCTTGGATCGCGTCCTCTCGCTTCATCGGCGTCGTCGTCCTCTTTGTCGGGGCCGCTCACACGACCTTCTCTTCCACCGCAACGGGACTTATCCCCCGATGCACCCGTCTACCGTCGCAGATCTGCTTCAACGCCACCGACAGCCATCGCACCCCTGATGCCTACACGGCGCCGCAAGAGAGGTGGTACTTCATATCTCCTCAACTTTTTGATCTCAACCAGAAAATAGATCTTAACTTGGTTACTCTACTTTCTTTTCAGCTCTTAGAATTTAGTTCTTAGTTTGAAGCAAACAATGGATGCTAAATATCATTTCTCCGGTTTGTAGCTTCAAATCTGCCATGGCACAGCCATAATACGGTTTAATTGATCATGCTTAGGGTTTAATTGATCATGTTGGTTCCGTGGTGGTTTCTTTAACAGAAATCGGGGGGAAACCCTCTTTTTCTAAAAAAATATGCTTAGAGTTTCCCCCTTTTATGATCACTGTATGATCAGAATATGTGCTTCGTGTCATAATAACACTGCTCCACCCATCAAGATAAACAAGCTTAGATGTTCAAATACGAATCTGATATTATTAAAACAGAGTTGTTTAAATGGTCAGCTAAATGTTCCTAAATTAGTTTTGAAAATGCATGTTCGCCGCTTGGGTGTGTATCTCTACAGGGTGCCCATGGTGGGCCGGCCCACCCTGGCATTTTGGGTCATCCCAGGCGCCGATTCCCCTCTGTTCTGCTGCGCGCTTCCGATCTCTACTCGCCCCCAGCCGCCTGCCTCGCCGGTAACTTGCCGTTCCCGGACGGCATGACTCTAGGAGGAGACGCCAGACTAACAGGAGGCCAGGAGCCGCTCACCCAACAGCGTCAACGCTGCCCGGGCACGCTGCCGTGCCTACCTTCCCAGTCCGTTCAGGGCTCAGGCATGCAGCACCCACCAAGCCAACCCGATTTATCCTGAGATACGTCCTCAACACTCAGCAGCCACTCCTCATCACCCATTTTCTAATTGATTCATTACTCATTAGGCAGGACTGTCATTAGGGTTTGTTGTGTGCTCAGTGCTACCTACACTTAATGGTTCAGATGTATTTCGGTAATCTTTAGTACCTCTAAAGTTCACAGGGTTTTCAAAATTCCAGCCCTCGGAATAGAAACTAGTCATTTTGGATTGTTGGTCGTAGTGACATTGACCCAGATTACTACTGCAAGACAGATTTGTTGACAATTTTACTTGTCTTTCTTACTCATTCGATATAATATCCAATTATTCACGTCGATTAGTTGCAAACAATAAGTGCTAGACAAACTTCTTAATTCAGATTTTGGACGGTCTCTTACTGCAGTTACAATTTTGCATACTTGTCCTAATAAGCTCACAAGTAAATGATTGATTCACTACATCTATGCTTGCCTTGTCATATTTGTTGTCAATATTCTTTTAGGGTGGACCACCCTGTTTCTCAATACTGGAACCGTAGACATGAGTGAATAGTATTTCTCTATGTGATCTCTTCCATCATGTGTGGGTAACGAACACTGCATTGTATAGAAAGAAAGTGTCATTTCCAGCTTTTACATAGGTTTCGATCTTTTACATGGAATACAATCTGCCTACTTGCTTTGTGTCGCACTACCAACACTTCACCCTTGAAGTTAAACATTACGCCACTCATAATTGCTTAGTTTATTTGTTCAAATACGAATCTCATATGATTCTAATGTTCCTACTTCAGTTTTGAAATGTGTGCCTGTCTGTTATAGAGACATACACTACAACAGGAACCCCCCTTCTGCAACGCATGGATGCGTTGTTGTATGTCCGTATAAGTGTTGGAAAGGTCTACACCAACGGATTAATATGCGTTGCCGTTGATGGCGTTGCAAGGGTCTACAACAACATATATACATCCGTTGGTAAACAATGTCAAGAAGCGTTGCTGGATAGCAACATATAGTGTTAGAGCCTAACAACACGTGGTATGCGTTATTGGTACCCTGCACAAGAGGATTGCCATCCAGCCCAATATTGGTTGATCCAGCCCAAATTTCTATGAGGCAGCCCAATATTGTTTGATCCGGCCCAAATTTATATGAGGCCGCGCATTTTTGGTTGATCCAGCCCAATACTGGTTGATCCAGCCCAAATTTCTATGAGGTCGTGACCATTTTTGTTTTTTTAATTATTTTTCTCTACAGTTATTAGTTGGCCCGATTCCATGCAGGCTAATTTTTGATTGACCAAGTCAACTGTCCAACACAAGGTATTTTCACATTGCATCACAATTAATTAGTCTATAAACATCGATGCCACACTTCCATATCACGGTTCATAGTTCACATTCCCCATAAGCTTAAATAACACAAGCTACATCACCACCTGATACAACACGTAGCATCAATACACACTAAGAAACAGATTAACAAATGAGTGGTCATGACTCCCAAACATAATTGTACATATCTCCTCTTCTTCAAAGGCACATTTGCTGAACGCTTTTTCTCCGGACTTCTTGTAGGTGGCTAGAGTTGCTCTGGTCCTTACTTGTCCATCCCAACTTTTTGAAGATGATTTGCATATCATCCCATCACAAGAATAAGGCTAGAAGTTGCAACAAAGACATAAGCAAATCGGTAAGCAAGAGTTACAAAAAAACATATATCATTGCAATAAAATTCCACAGTTTAGTACTAACCATGTTCTCCTCACTGTAGCTTATGTAAATTACCTAAAATTCTACATTTTACAAGACACTACTTTTCATAATATCCATCATGACAGTTTATCTATTGATAAGAGAACTATATCAAAATGAAAATGACAAATAAATTTAGTGGCTCGATATATCTAACCAGAACAAAAGAAGCCATTATCTTTCTCACACAAACCACCAAGATCATTACCATCAAAGATCTGCTAGTCAAATAGGACCCCAATTTGTGAACGATCCATTTTCTTCAAAAGGAAGCATCACTCTGCCTCGATAACCATAACTTGGGCCCCTAAAAACCAACCAAGAGATTTATCAATTTGTATATGGAAAGAGTATGGTCATCATAAGAGGTATTGTCTGTTTTTTGTCTGAACTTTAGCACACACATATATAGTCAGGACAACAGATTCATTGTTGTTGCAACTGGGCTGAAAAATTAAAGCTCAGTTACATATCTGAGATCATTGGTGATTGAGTTTTACGATGAAGTCATCATTGGCATCTTCACTGTAATGGACTCTTCTCTTGGCTTTTGCACTATACTCCACATTCAGTGATTTATTATGCTATCTTATCATAAGCTTTTTTGTTGTATATGGAGATAATAGCCCATGCTCCATTAACCTGCACTTGTATCAATGGTGTGTTTGTCATGTATAATGCAGTGTTATTACTATAGTAAACTAGGTAGTTTTATAACCCGTCAGCTCTGAATGATGATACAAAGCTACTACTTCAAAATATGCTAAACTGGACTGGGATACATTTAGGAATCAATCAGACTAGGCGGGGATTCCCTCATGGCTAGTACTGCTAGCATAGTTGGGAGAATCGTACCTATTTTGACATATTACATCTACTATATAGAGAAGTAAATCAAATATACTTGCCCCCTGTAGCTAGCTACGATTTAACACATAGAAGTCAATGAGACAGACTAGCTGGGGACTACAACATAAACTTGCGGAGCATACTTACTAGAACCTGGTCTGAACGTAATTGGTGGGTATTTAAGGAGAACTGGTGGCGCACCTACAAATTCAGCCATCTCACTGGAGGGGGCCTGCTTGGACAGTAATTCGTAAAATAACCTGAGTAGTTCCTTTGGCCAAACTTGGAGGATCTTAGATCAAAATGGCATTATGATTTATGGATCTCCCACCTCCTATACCCTGCAAAGGATAACACAGCAGATTAGATAGCATAACATGGTTGAAGTTGAAGAGAAATGTCACGCTGCACACGTTAGCAGCTAGTCCTTGCAATCACGAACGGGCTGTCACCAAGATTCGGGTTAGAGACAACAACACTCTCTGAATCGAAACGACAAAAACATTTGTCCATGCCGTATAACCTGCGTGTCAGTAGTATTTAGCAGGTAGGGCAGAGAAAGACTTTTGCGACCACCAGGTGCACACTACGGTGCAGGGCTGAGCCCACCAGGGGACTTTAGCAAGCAAAAGCTGACATTTATGCTCTACTCCAGCTCTTTGCTGTGTTAAAGGCTCAGCTACCACCGCTCCGGGCTGGCAAAAGCTTTCAAATTAAACCATTCTGTACTGATCTAACTGAGTGTGTGCCTCATCTACCATGTATGGTGCACATAAACGGTCCGAAAGTAAATGCTAAACAAAACTAACACTAATTAGCAAGTTGCCATGTTAGAAAATTTGATTGAAAGTTGGTTTACTGGTAATTTTGGACGGCCAGTAAAGAAACTAAATGGATATTTTAAATTTGTCCTAATTGCAATCACACCAGCAATAGTTAATTGTACATATGCAATCATTGTGTTTAGATGATTAATTGTTGTGTTTTTGCTAATTGCAATCGCACCAACAACTATCAAAAAACCAAAAACTACTGATGCGTCCTATACTATATTACTAGCATATTCGCTTTGCCGGCTGGAGCTAATTTTTATTAGTACCATATATCTCTAACACGCACGATCATTCGTACCCAAGCGTCAGTATGGTAAAATCCCTCGGTAAAAATCCCTCCCACCTACCTCGGCATACCCTTGACGACGCGCTGCCCGTCCGCCGGTCAGTTACAGCCCTTGGTCAACAGGGTCGTCGGGCGCTTGCCCACCTGGAAAGCATGGCTTATGAACAGAGCCGGCAGGCTTGCCCTCGTCAAGTCGGTTCTCTGTGCGATCCCGGTGCACTAGCTGCTTGCTTTTGCCCCCACGAAGTGCGGCAGCTCGAGAAGATTCAACGAGGATTCTTATGGGCTGGGCGAGCCGTCGCCAACGGCGGTCACTGCCATGTGAACTGGCGCCTCGTCTCCCGCCCCCTCGAGTTTGGGGGTCTCGGGGTTCGCGACCTCGAGCGCACCGGGCTTGCGCTCAGACTGCGGTGGCTTTGGCTCTCGCGAACTGACGAGGGACGCGCCTGGCAAGGGCTGGATCTTCAATTCTCCTGCCATGAGCGCTCCCTGTTCTTTGCTTCCACCTTCATGGCCATTGGGAACGGCATGAAAGCCCTGTTCTGGGAGGATCGATGGCTCAACGGGCGCTCCGTCGGCGAGCTCATGCCCCTGCTCTACAACTGCGTCCCCAAACGACGGTGCAAGGTTAGAACGGTGGCCGAAGGCCTCAACGGCAACGCTTGGGCCCGTGACATCCAGGGCGTTCTCGGCCTCCACGAGATCGGTCAGTACCTACAGCTTTGGCACCTCGCGCAGCAGGCCACACTTCGCGATGCCCCCGATCAACTGATCTGGAAGTGGACCACAAGCGGCATCTATTCTGCGCAGACTTGCTACCTGGCCGCCTTCCAAGGATCCACGCACTCCTACTCCTGGAAGCTGATTTGGAAGGTGTGGGCTCCCCCGAGGGTCAAGTTTTTCCATTGGCTCGCTAACCTGGATCGCTGCTGGACCGCTGACCGTCTAGCCCGCCATGGCCTGCAGCATCATCCGCGCTGTCTTCTGTGCGATCAGGCACCTGAAACGATACGGAACCTCTTGCTTGACTGCCCCTTCTCGAGGCAGGCATGGCACGAGACCCTGGCGTGGCTGCGCATCCTAGCGCCGATCCCTAACCAGGAGCCCACCCTCATGGACTGGTGGCAACACGCCAAGCACGACACGCCACAAGCACAACACAAGGCCCTGCAATCCGTAGCGCTCCTAGTACCGTGGCTCGTCTAGAAGCATAGGAACAACTGCATTTTCGATAATGCGACGCCTTCCCTTGGCACGCTCGTCGACCGAATCAAGGAGGAAGCCGGCTCCTGGGCCAAGGCCGGAGCGGCAGGTCTTAGAGTAGTCCTCCCCCCTACATGGGACGTGCACTGAGCCTTGTATCTTATTCTTGCTTTATTCGTCCTAGGACGACTGTAACTGACTCCCTACCTGTTCAATGAAAAGAAACGCAAGGTCTTTTGCATTTTCTCGGAAAAAAAATCCCTCCCACGGCTGATGAAACGAACAACACCGCGACACGGCATGGCACGCGCAGGCCATGTTCGTGTGCGTGGAAGGCCCCAGTTCTGTCTTATATCTATGTACCCAGCTGTATTGCTAACGATGTGTGAATTAAAAAGCTTCTCTGACACACATCACGGGGCAACTACCAGCGGTGAGATAGTACCGACGAGCGGCCACCATCTCCAGAACGGCCGCACTCTGAAGTTGAACAGCAGGGTCGCAGGGGATGCTTGTTTGCAGTAACTAGATGACCCGTTGCGCCCATGGCGCAAAGGCCGTGTGTAAGCTAATTATTGTGAGAGATTGTATTAATATATTTGTTGCTTAAAAAGAATAGCTTATGTACTATATGCAGTGAGCAGATAAGATTGAAAATGGTGCATTAAGTCATGTAGGAAAGTATTATTGACTTTCTGCAGATGTAGTTGTTGTTGATGATTGTTTGTAAAATAAATAGGAATGTAATTGATTTTAATTTGTTGCATACACCGTGATTGGAAGACGTTATCACAGGGAAGCTCTAATGAAAGCATTGAAGCAAAAGTATGCATAAAAGGAAGCTTGTTTCTTGAGTCATAGTTTTCAGGAAACAATAGCAGGAGAGGAGTATATATGTATATATAGAATAAGCGGTGAAAAACTACTTTTGACTCTAAAGGTCATAGACTACATTATGCAGTACTTTTCACCACAGAAGTAGTGGTCTGGAAAGAATAGCAGAAGAAGAGGCCTTCACATATATACAGTAAGCGATGATAACGCACTTCTGAGTACAGAGATAACAACAAAGTTTGAAGATCGTAGACTATATCATACACTACTTTTCAGCATAGAGGCAGCAAGTTAAGACTAAAGCATACACATATCTTGCTTGGAGTATGCCAAAATGCGAAAGATCCTTGTCTGATCGATACGAAACAAAAGGTGCCTGATTTAGTAAGCACAGAAGCATGTTGTTCAGGACACATTGACCAAAGCTCACCAGAAACTATTTCTGGTTGCTTCGAGGCGCTGCTCAAACTTCATAGCAATGTAGCGTAGCCTCTGCGTCAGTCCTTCAATGCTTGCTAGCGCTGTTTTCATAACTCCCTTGGTGCTATCCCACCCTTTCAAATGCCGAGCAGTCGTTGTGTTTTCTATTTGGGCAGAATATGAGCTCATATACCTGACAGCGTAGTAGCATGTTTTGCGCAGCTTCTTGATTGTTTTATTTGATGCAACCAACCATTTGACCAGGTGCTTCACTTGATTTTCAAGCTTCTTGACATGAGTGTAATGGTAGTCCCTCATTTCTTTGCCATATGCATTTTCCATGTATCTAATAGCTTCAATAGCAGCACTGTCTTAAGCATCTTCATAGCTATCTAAGATTGCACCTGACAGAGAACTTGGAACAAGTGCACCATCGAGCAATTCCAAAGAAGAAATGAAAGTAATCGTCACACGATTCTTTCCGCCTGGGCATATCTTGTGATAATAAGTTGCAGGGGGTAACTTTAGAGCTTGCAGCATCAGGGCGAATATGTGGGAATAAGGAATTACTATCAGATAGTCATTGTCATGTACAAGCAAAGTAAGGGTTAAATTTTTGTCTGACAAAATAATAGTTGAATCGACAAATGAGGATTTCAATTGGGCATGGTAGTTTGAGTGAGTGTGAGGCCCTGAGTTGTTTTATTTAACTACATAAGAGAAGTTACAGGTAGGCCTGGCATTCTTGTAGGCGCCACTAGTTGTGAGGATACATGTGTAGAGTCACACAATTGAAACAATGAAAGAACAGAAGACTAACCAAAGACACCCTTTCCAGAATGCAACACATGAGGAAAATATTGTCCAGGAAACAAATATGATTACTACAACTTGATACTTGACGAAAGCCCCCTGAGGATAGCAAAATTCATGGGTGGAAGCTACTGACCATGAGAAAGCCCCCTGAGGATAGCAAAATTCATGGGTGGAAGCTACTGACCATGAGAAAGCCCCCTGAGGATAGCAAAATTCATGGGTGGAAGCTACTGACCATGAGATATTACATGAGTGACCTTCAATCGGGCTGTAAGTAGGAACTAATGCAGTAAAGACTTCTATTTTTGCGACTCTAGTTAGCTGCACTTGTGGATGTCTGCTTTGAAAAAAGGCCTCGGAGTGTAGGTAGATCTGTAGATATAAATAAAGTTATATTCTAATGTGATACTCTCAATTTCTTCCAGGGTATGATATTCTGAAGGTTGGGGAATTTATATTTACACGAGATAAATTATGATATACTCCTGTATCTTGAACCAATGACCTTCACTACATCAAGATGACTGGTGAGTAAAGCATGTCATGTGTTTCATGATGTGTTACCATATACTCCCTCTGTCCGAAAAAGGGGATCTTTTCTTTGTATATGGATCGATGGAACCCTAGAATAGGAGCAGTTCCATTTCAATTTTTGATTCAGATGCCTCTCATTTTTTTGGATGGGCAGAGATAATAAAAATATGAGCTTTCATTATGCATGTATCTTTTATTCACTCTTCCAATAATACAGAAGCAAGGCAAATAAGCCGGCGATGGAGCAAAACTGAAAGCCAAGTTTATAAAGATCAATGAATGAACTACAACTGGTGATTAGAAGATTACATTGGGCGCAGGCGTTGCTGTCCTTGATGCTGCTGATCCTGGGGAACCGTCGTCACAAACGATGCCAATTTCCATGTCTTCCATTGTGAGATTTTTTATCTGAGATTGAAGAGGGATAGTGTAGTGAGGAGAAAGCAAACGAAGCAGGAAATCGAAAAGGAAACGACGAATTACCTCTTTCTGTGGTAGGGATGGATGGATTGTTGGTGGAGCCGTCGGTCGGCAAAGAGAGGAACCAGGGGTTTGTCGATTGGGGATTTAGGTCAAAACTAGTAAATGTGCCCGTGCGTTGCCACGGGTGACAATGCAGTTGAACGAATCAAACAATGATTAAGTTACATGGATAACTTCTTGAGGATGGAATGCATGGATAGTATCATGAGATGACACTAAAACCTATAAAATATTATTCAACCATTGATAATGCATGGATAGTATCATGAGGTGACACTAAAACCTACAAAAAATTATTCAACCATTGATAGGGTAGGTGCATCAATCAGTCGTGTTTCAATTTGGTATGGAGCAGATTTTTAGTTTAGGGATTGTTCGGATCTCCTTCAACTCCATGCTTCACCAACTACGCAGATCAGAGGCCTCTCATACAATTTGGTGAAGTCGAAATCACAGAGCTTATTATATTTTCGATGACAATACCATCACCAAGTTGTGTAACACTTAGTTGCGAAACGAACATGGTCGAAGCGCTAGCCATGACGTCGCCATTGTTCCCTTCTCACGAGCCCGCCAGGGCCGACCGCCATCCCTCCAGCTCATTCTATTCATCTGCTGCCCCGCCATTGCATGTCGTCGACTTCCTCCATGCCGTCTCAGTCTTCCACACCATTGGCCTCCTCCCCAACATCGCCATCTTCCCCGGTATAGACAACCTCCCCAACATCGCCATCTTCCCCGGTATAGACAACCTCCCCAACATCGCCATCTTCCCCCGTATAGACAACCTCCCCATCATCGGCCTATGCTATGTCCACGATGAACCCCTCAACCAACAGAAGCTGACCATCACGTCCCAAATGGTGTGGCCCTTCTACAGAAGCTGGAGCGCGGCACTGAAGCGTCAACATTTCTAGACATTTTCGAAACCCCGGCACCGCCATCTTCCCTGGTATAGATTACCTCCCCATCGTCGGCCTATGCTATGTTCATGACGAACCCCTCAACCAACAAAAGCTGACCATCACATCCTAAACGGTGTGGAAGTTCCACGAAAGCTAGAGCGTGGCGCTGAAGCTTCAACATTTCTAGACATTTCCGAATAGGCTTACATGTATGCTTCTTGCCCTGGAGTTGCCACCCCGTGGAATATTTTAGCAATGTTAACTTTAGCTAGAAATATATATCTCCTCTAGTAATAGCTCATTAGAAAAATGATGGTTTTCACTTCTATACTCTGCATGTAATCTTTCATCAAGCTCCCACACCTAGATATAAAATCGCTGCCATTTGACATACAATCATCGATTACAATATTTCTCTAAAGAACCTTTTTATTCTATTTTTTTGCTGGCTCTAGTATATCATAAATACTAAAATGAAGAAATTTGAGGATATGTTATAAATTTCAGTGTTGCTACATCTACAATCCATATGATAAACAATAGTGACCCGTAGCTCATACATGTATAATATCCATGTTAGAAGGTTCATCACTCTTTCCTGCTCCATCCTTGCTACAGTTATGAGAGTATGCATACAATGTGTTATCCTTGCAATATGAGATGCAAAGTACAGACCCACAACAGTATTTCAAATAGGCAGAAGAGAGAGAATATATTGCATTACTTCTATAAGAAATATAATAGTTTGAATAAATTGGTATCCAGGTTTGTCACTTAAGGAAACATGTTTCCTGTAATCTAGACACTTGAAGCGGGCAAGCAACTAAAATAAACTTAGTATGAAGCTCTACAATTCTCTCATTGGTTCTAACATACTGCAATTCCCTCGTTGGTCCTGACATATTGGATCCTTCATCATGCATCCTGGGTTAAGGTGGTTATACTTTCCAAAAAATTTAAAAAATCTTCTTGCTTCAGTTGCTTGTTACCTGTCATACAATGTGTTATCTCATCTCAACAAATACTGGAGGACTAATAGACACAGTCCTGGGCTAGTTGAAGTGGTTTCTGCAAAAAGGAAATTCATAATATTACAAATTGCAAGCTGTCCAAAGAGAAAAATCAGGTTAACTTGACGATTTGACAGTTACAATACTGGAGAAACTGGAATTTACAAACTCAACTGGTACTAAATAATAAAGCAGAATCAAGTTGTACATCCACTTCTTTCTGTTGTGAAAAAACTTATGCATCATGCAAAACACTGAAATAACTACAGAATTTGCACAAATAGAAATAGCAAGCTTGTGACACAGTAATCAGGTTATCCCGATGGTGCTCAGACATGTAATTAGAAAATATTTGACTGGTGCAGACTGAAGTAACCATCAACTAAAGTCGACCATAGCTCCAAGATCAAAATGTAATAATCATAATACAAGTTTCCTTCAAGGAAAAATTGTAACATATTTGCTTGTACTCTGGTAATAGCTATAATCGTTCGTAAGATAACCAATATGTATTTTGACAAACTGATGTATATTTTTTATCCATTTTTTTGCGACCGGATCGCCCATCGATGTAGGCAGGCAAACGCATACAGGGACTTTGTGGTGCTGGTTTGATATAATGTAAATGTAGAGGTGCCAACTATTAGTTACCTGGGAAAGACGGTGTGTTCATCAGAGCCTGGACTCCTCTTTTCCCTTCTGTAGCTAATTCAGGTTGGAAAATTGATGAAAAATTCTTCAGTCATCATATGCAGGAGCCCGCCAGGGCCGACCGCCATCCCTCCAGCTCATTCTATTCATCTGTTGCCCCGCCATTGCATGCCGTCGACTTCCTCCATGCCGTCTCAGTCTTCCACACCATTGGCCTCCTCCCCAACATCGCCATCTTCCCCGGTATAGACAACCTCCCCAACATCGCCATCTTCCCCGTATAGACAACCTCCCCATCGTCGGCCTATGCTATGTCCACGACGAACCCCTCAACCAACAGAAGCTGACCATCACGTCCCAAACGGTGTGGCCCTTCCACAGAAGCTGGAGCGCGGCACTGAAGCGTCAACATTTCTAGACATTTTCGAAACCCCAGCACCGCCATCTTCCCTGGTATAGATTACCTCCCCATCGTCGGCCTATGCTATGTTCATGACGAACCCCTCAACCAACAAAAGCTGACCATCGCATCCCAAACGGTGTGGAAGTTCCACGAAAGCTGGAGCGTGGCGCTGAAGCTTCAACATTTCTAGACATTTCCGAATAGGCTTACATGTATGCTTCTTGCCCTGGAGTTGCCACCCCGTGGAATATTTTAGCAATGTTAACTTTAGCTAGAAATATATATCTCCTCTAGTAATAGCTCATCTAGAAAAATGATGGTTTTCACTTCTATACTCTGCATGTAATCTTTCATCAAGCTCCCACACCTAGATATAAAATCGCTGCCATTTGACATACAATCGTCGATTACAATATTTCTCTAAAGAACCTTTTTATTCTATTTTTTTGCTGGCTCTAGTATATCATAAATACTAAAATGAAGAAATTTGAGGATATGTTATAAATTTCAGTGTTGCTACATCTACAATCCATATGATAAACAATAGTGACCCGTAGCTCATACATGTACAATATCCATGTTAGAAGGTTCATCACTCTTTCCTGCTCCATCCTTGCTACAGTTAAGAGAGTATGCATACAATGTGTTATCCTTGCAATATGAGATGCAAAGTACAGACCCACAACAGTATTTCAAATAGGCAGAAGAGAGAGAATATATTGCATTACTTCTATAAGAAATATAATAGTTTGAATAAATTGGTATCCAGGTTTGTCACTTAAAGAAACATGTTTCTTGTAATCTAGACACTTGAAGCGGGCAAGCAGCTAAAATAAACTTAGTATGAAGCTCTACAATTCTCTCATTGGTTCTGACATACTGCAATTCCCTCGTTGGTCCTGACATATTGGATCCTTCATCATGCATCCTGGGTTAAGGTGGTTATACTTTCCAAGAAATTTAAAAAATCTTCTTGCTTCAGTTGCTTGTTACCTGTCATACAATGTGTTATCTCATCTCAACAAATACTGGAGGACTAATAGACACAGTCCTGGGCTAGTTGAAGTGGTTTCTGCAAAAAGGAAATTCATAATATTACAAATTGCAAGCTGTCCAAAGAGAAAAATCAGGTTAACTTGACGATTTGACAGTTACAATACTGGAGAAACTGGAATTTACAAACTCAACTGGTACTAAATAATAAAGCAGAATCAAGTTGTACATCCACTTCTTTCTGTTGTGAAAAAACTTATGCATCATGCAAAACACTGAAATAACTACAGAATTTGCACAAATAGAAATAGCAAGCTTGTGACACAGTAATCAGGTTATCCCGATGGTGCTCAGACATGTAATTAGAAAATATTTGACTGGTGCAGACTGAAGTAACCATCAACTAAAGTCGACCATAGCTCCAAGATCAAAATGTAATAATCATAATACAAGTTTCCTTCAAGGAAAAATTGTAACATATTTGCTTGTACTCTGGTAATAGCTATAATCGTTCGTAAGATAACCAATATGTATTTTGACAAACTGATGTATATTTTTTATCCATTTTTTGCGACCGGATCGCCCATCGATGTAGGCAGGCAAACGCATACAGGGACTTTGTGGCGCTGGCCTGATATAATGTAAATGTAGAGGTGCCAACTATTAGTTACCTGGGAAAGACGGTGTGTTCATCAGAGCCTGGACTCCTCTTTTCCCTTCTGTAGCTAATTCAGGTTGGAAAATTGATGAAAAATTCTTCAGTCATCATATGCAGGAGTCACTCAATCTGACGTAGTAGAGCATGAGTCATTACCTGGGAAAAAATAGGATGGGTGAACAAAATAATTATTTCTCCTCAATCTGACAAAGCAGAGCATGAGTATACCCAAATAGTTATATAATTTGCGTGTTTTTCCATACTACCTAGATAATTAGATTTCCTTGAAGGCAGAATCCGTAAGAAAGGAATATGCAGAAATTAGAAAACCAACATAAAAGCAAACTGACATTGTTCTAGCCTTACAAAATCAGTTGTATTAGTAAGAAAATCGAAACTTCTTACCCTGGTGCTTGCAGGTTTGAATCACTCCAAGAGATCAGTGGGCAAATCATGGTAGCTGCTTTGTTCTGCTGATTGTGCCGACATAGGGATGGATTGCATCGCTAATTTGACAGCCAATAGCGATGGGAGAACATCTCTGACAAAAAACAAATTCATGATGTGATCTCTATTCTCTGATAGCCGGTGGAGAAAGGATATTGGAGATATAGGAATATAATGAGGGGGTTGGGGGGTCCAAGGGGAATTTAGGCCCATCAGATTTACTTCTAAATACTGGCATTGTGACTGAAAGATCAATTATATTGTTACAGAAAAACTACCGAATGAATGTGGATTTCATAGTTAGAATTGCAAGAAAATTTAAATGAATGTGCTATATTTTAAAAAAATGCTAGCCTTGAACCCTTTTGCCACAGAA
Source organism: Triticum dicoccoides (assembly GCF_002162155.2). Taxonomy (NCBI): domain Eukaryota; kingdom Viridiplantae; phylum Streptophyta; class Magnoliopsida; order Poales; family Poaceae; genus Triticum; species Triticum dicoccoides. The sequence goes on along the minus strand of NC_041381.1, from coordinate 332,382,658 downwards.
CAAAGTAACCACATACATACAAATCTATATAATACTCGTACTACAGGCAGCTAGTTTAATTTCTGTATGTGCAACAGTTTCAAAGTCTGGCTATGGATCTTCAAAGAAAGGATTATAAGCTCTAGGAATGATATTGAGAAATCTGGAAAGATTGTATAACTTAAATGTCAATTATACTACATAGGATAAATAGTTGAAGTCTAGGCACCATACCTCTATTTACGCTAGAAGGCAGAAAGATTAGAAACACCCTGCAGATAATCAGAGACTTAGTCTGTATTCGCTAGAAACAGTAGAAAATATGCAAATCCTATATCCATACAGAATATCGACTTATTTTGTTGGCTAACGCGGGGTATGTGATAACATAGAAAAACATCTGAAAGCCTCCTGCAAACTCCAAACCAAATTGGCCAGCTGTAGCATTTTCTTTGAAGGTCAGGTGTTTCATTGTGTTCATGTAGCAGCTCTGGAATACATGGTGTCGCTCTAGGATGCATAGTAAGGCTACAGCAGTCAGCAGAAGAAAATATGAGGAAGATGGGCGAAGCCACACATACCAAAGGAGCACAAGATTGCATGGAGGGGAATTCAACCCAAAGCCATCCCCAAGGTGCAGGAACGCGACGCCGTCCGGCACGTCCCCGAGACCCCAACGCCATCTCTTGAAAATGAACCGTGAGGGTACCTTGCATGCCAGACTTACTTCAGAAAAGGCACTGGTTTCAAGAATCCAATGAACCGATCGCCCAAGGTTGCAACATCTGAAAAAAATGACAGATAAGCAAATTCGGTCAGAGCGCAAAAGAACTATGAAAACACAAAATCTCTCAGTTTTGTACAGATCAATGGCATATTTAGGCGGTTTGTCATGTTTCTAACAGAATTCAGATTCAACCAAAGGAGGTGTATGACAACTGCATTTGATCCACTTATTAAACTCGGCTGTACATTCTAAAATATTAAAGTGGAACGTTATGACTTGCAGAAGTGAGCTATTGAGGCAGTAGATAAATTGTATTGCTATGGGGCAATATGGATAGTAGTACAGGCAGACTTTGCACAAGTGGAATCATATATGTCTCCTCCCGCGTGTTGACCAGCTCGTCACAAAGCGGACTTGTGATAATAGCGGGATCGGCTGTCTGTCAGGCCTCCAGGAACAGCAGGTTCTTCTCCTGAGCGCAGCCCTGCTTGGGTGGGTCTCAAAACCACAAATCAGCAAGGATTGAAGAGCAGTCTGAACCAAAATTTCGGGGCGGCGCTCCGGTGGCGACGACGGCGGGGCCCGGTTGGATCCGGGCGGATCTGGCCGGGGTGGATCCATTTCCGGTGGATTTGGCATGGAGGCGGCCGGATCCAGCGAGATTGAAGGCCAACGACACCATGGAGGTCCTGTCCAACGAGAAAGAGGAAGAGAGGTGAGAGGAGATCGAGAAGAAGGAGGAGAAGGGAGAGGGGCGAGGTGGCGGAGCGAACGGAGATCCAGCGGGGAAGGTCGCCGGCGGCGGGGCGTGGCGGAGGTGTGGGGTCGCCGGCGAGGCGTCTTGCGGGCGCGAGAGGAGCTCGCGCAGGAGGGAGCTGCGAGCGGCGGCGCGATCCGGTGTTTTTTTTTTGCAAAAAACGAAACGTTATCCACACTTTAAGTAGGACTGCGCGTTAATTTCTCAGAAACAGAGGGACTTTTTTGCAAAACGGCCGGCGACGTACAACCAGAAGCAATCCCTGGTTTATTAGTAGGTAGAGATAGAGAGGTAGAGATAGAGAAGTGTGCTCCTGCAGTAGTTATATATACGGTCGAGAGGGACGGTAAAATCTGGATGGGCTGGACTTATATGGGCTTTTATAACTCTTTATCATGGGCTTGTCCCCGTGTTTCTGACTCCTGATTTTGTATTTGGCTTTGATTTGGCTGGTTATATGTACGTACGTGTATATTGAGTAGCAGAGTACGAAAAATATTAACTATAGCTGTTATAGGTAGTGGGTTAAGTGTCTGTGGATAGACGCAGCCTTTTTTCCCCAGAAGCAAAATACACACGGGTGTCAAGGAAGTGCAAAGTATATCACTATGTATTCTTAATTTGATTATTAAAGGCTTTGTAAGGGCAAAATACACACGGGTGTCAAGGAAGTGCAAAGTATATCACTATGTATTCTTAATTTGATTATTAAAGGCTTTGTAAGGTTAAAATATTCTGCTTTCATACTAAGTGTTCGGTGTTTCAATAGAAGATTTTTTTTGTACTTACTAAAGGAGTGTTATTCTTAATTTAAGTGTTACCTAATGAATTTTATAAAGGCCGGTAATCAAAGTTTAAAATTGAATAAAAGAATGAGAAGGACGAGCACATAGACATAAACTTGAGAAAACTTAGTATTGCAGCGGTAATAGTCTGTGGCGTGAGTGAATGAGTATTTACAATGGATACAAGCAGTTACTAAGGAGATAGATAAAACAGGACAGGTCGCGGTGATATGTACAAGACTCAAAAGTGCTTAACACAGATCTTAAGCAGGGAATTGACCACAGAGAGCTTTGGTGCGTCTCCACGAGTGTGAAGGATGGCCGTTGTTTAAAAGGCGATTGTTACTTGTCTTGTGGTGAACATAGTGAGGACTGAGGCACCAAGCATCAAGGTAGTAAGGCTTCATACATAGAACAGGCTGCCATGAAAAAGAGGAAAGTTTGTAAGCCAAGATGTTGATATGGCAGGCCACATTCCTGTGTTTTATGTTAAAGATAACACAACGGAGAGGATGGTAATGGAGAAATAAGTATAAAGAAGAGGCTGCAAGAACACACATACCACTTTCACATGCTCATTGGAAACTTTGACTGAGATAGGACTGTAATATGTTTGATGAATTGGACCCTTCAACAGTCGGCTCACTCCTACGATTATCAAATTCTCATTAAAAGGATTACCTGGGAAGCATGTATCTATATTTATATGAACATGAATAGAAACTATACAAGATAGAATGAAGAAACAGAGGTTTCACAGATTTAAGCACAATCGGATATAAATCTGTTTGATGGTTGATTTATAGTGTGAAATGAACTATAGTTTATAGGAGAATTAATGGCTTTGGTAAGTAGAGAGTAGTATGTTATGCTTTAGTGTGTAGAGAGTTCATGCCTTTGTAGCTGAGGCATGTGACCATATGTAGGAGTATCATCATAACCATCGATTAGCTCAGATCCCTGTGATAGAGTTAAGGTAATTACTGCAAAGCATGTAGAATTGAAGCAAGAAAAAAGAAGCAGGAAAAGTAGGTCTAAAAGAAATGCTTACAGTGGTTGAAACGAAGGTTCTCATGAAAGTTGGCACGACCAATCTATTATGTTTTTTCTTTTGCCAAACAAGGATTCTGGCATGTGGCAGTCCATTTTTCCTAAATTCGATGTCATGGAGAACTGCAGAAGAGGATATTAGTCGAGCATGCCGAAGGAAAATGGAGAAAGCGGAGATAAATCATTAGGCACAGTACCAGTGGTCACAGGCCCAAATATCTTCCCTTCATTGATCTTCTGCAGATACTCAAGTAGCTTCATGCGATAGATACGATTAGTCTCAGCAACCTTATTAATTTGTTGTTGCTCTAATTTAAGCGGCTTTGTCATCTCAGCCCACTTAGGATTACATGTGAAGGTGGTGATTATGTCAGGTGAGTTGTGGACATGAGAAGCAGCCATTCCATCACGATATACGTGAGTCATAGAACGAGTTCTGCCAGCACCAGCAAAGGACAATGGTATTACATTATTTTGAATGCTGTCGTCTTCATTAAGCATACCAGGTACAATAACATCATCAAGATTTATGTTTTCAGCCTGCATGGTGTGCTTGATCTGTTCATAAGCAAAGAAAACCGAATATCAATAATAAACGACTGAGTGTGCGTTGGGATAACTAATGTTCAGTGTGTTTGTACTTGAAAAACAGGGTATGTAAAGAAAGGTAAATGGTCAACATAGTGTAACGGAGAATCTTAGAAAGGGAATACGAAGGTACAACATAGATATATTACATTGGTCTTACATAGTACAATATAGTTCATATTTGTACACAATGAGAGAGTAGTTGAGAGTGAGATAGTTGCTTAGGTGAAGCTATAAACACTGAGCTTCACATTTTATTTAGCCACCCTAGCAGGATAAGTATGATAGTAGATTGGCTTTTCGCAGAATGAAGCAAGGTTTGATTGTGAAGCTATATGTAGAAAGCTTCACTTGCTGATTAGCCTAGTGGGCTTTACACATTGCTTATGGGGATCGCACGTAGTGAGCACAGTCATCATCCATGTCCTGATGATAATCTTCATTGGTTTCTTCATCAAAAAGACCATCATAGACTGGTTCAGGCACATTATCCACTGAGTATATGCCCTTTTCCTCTAGTGAAATACGTGCAGCGGCCGTAGTGCTCTGGAGAGCAACAATTGCATTTTGAATTTGTAGAATAGCTTGTTTTAGTGTGGAAAGAGAGAGGCCGGCAGCAGGGTCTAAGGCAGCATCAGCAAGGCTGTGGATTTTGTCTGATGCAGCATGCACTTCTTCCAGATAATTGGTTGCTTCTCTAGTCACCTGTTTGATGGTTTGATTGCGCTGATTGATTTCTTCTGTTGTTTCTGACAACCTGTCTGAAAGTCTTGCGTAAGCTTGTTTTTCTTGCTGCAGCCGATGGTAGTTATAATCAACAAGAACCTTCCTTCCATAGCTTTCCATGTATCCAATGGCTAGGTCAGCCGCATGGTCCATTGCTGCTTCTCCGCTTACACATATATGGCTGAACAATTTAGTGCGGGGCGCTGAAGCATCATAGCGCTCCTTTGTGCGGTGAAATTCAATCTGTGATCTATATCCACCTTGCTCAAGCAAACACACATAGTAGACTGGTTTTGGGAGCCCGAGCTTGTCAAACATTGCCTCAGCCAAAGATGTTGTGCGTAGCTCAACCAACTCCATGAGGATGGCTTGAAAAGATAAGACTAGGGAGGCCGGCAGAAGCCACAATTACAGTGCGCGTTAAGAATAATGGAGATCGAAGTTTGAAAATCGATATGCAGTAACGATCTAGTAGTGCTTTACTAAGCCTAGGATGAAATGAAGCTATAATATCATTAGGGTATGAACAGAGATAATTAGTGATATTAATCCAGGAATGAGAAAGTATTTATATGGCCTGGAAAAATTTCTTTCAAAAGAGTATAGCCAAAGCATAGGCATGGATGATGTAGTTTGCTATCATTAAATAAATTTAGAAGAAGAAACAGCAGATTACATGATTTTCTGGCTCTATTAAAGTATATTATCAATAGCTATATGGTAGCACACAGACCAGATATTAAACTATATAGGGAAAAACGAAATATGACTTCATCTGCATGAATAAAACACATAATTGGATCTGGATCTGGAAACAGAGGGGTATACCTTGCAGTGTTGGGCTGTGCTTCTAGAATCTCATGGCCAGCTTTGTCTAAGATTCAAAGAGATCGAACACCTGGGAAGGAAAATCATGGGCAATGGAAGGCAAATTAATGAAAGAAAAAGATCTACTCTTACTGAACATGAAGACATGCTATTGACAGTGAGTAAGCCGCAGTAATGGCCATGGAAAGGAGGTGTCCACCTGAGAAATAGCAGAGCGCTGTGGAGACTCATCGGAGGATGTGGTTACCAGGGAATCTGGTGTGTTCGGAGAAGCATCCAACACAAAGGAGCTCTAAGTAGACCGGGGCGGATGGGGGAGAGGGGAGGGGGAACAGGGCTGGTGAGGGTGAGAAGATGAATCCAAAGAAGATAAGGTAGAGTTCGGTGTGGCGATAAGATAAGAGAGGGGGCCGTAGCATAGATTTACCCTACTCGGGCTTGAGAAGGCCGCTGGCCCATAGGAGAGAAGGGGTGGGCTTCTAGGGAAAACACATTTTTCTTTTAGCAGGTAGTCGAAGTTCTAAAAGCTAGAATATTTTACAGGAATATACATGGACATTGCTATTTGATTTTGATTTTATAGACTGGAGGCATCACTGTCGAAAGGAAGATGCTCTTAGCAATTCCTGTGGATTAGGAGAATGTGTATTTTCTGTGGCCGATGCAGATAAATCCTGAGTACAATAGAAGGGCTGTGGAAATACAAGGCAGATGTCCATGGAATATGGCTGATGACACAAGATAGAAAAATTAAATGAGGAGAAAGTTATTTAAGGATAATTTGAGCAGTCAGTGAGCGTCGGGTGTACCTATAGTCAATATATTTATATAACCAGTGGAGCACTTTAAATATGAAATTAAAAAATGTGCGGGCCAAAAAAAATGTATAGGTGGTAGTATTATTAGAGAAGAGCTAGTAATAGATGGTATAGTATCAACGAAGAATATGTAACACCATCACTCAAACTGAGTGTTTACTTCATTGATCTCGAAATTTAAATTATAAAGTGCGTGAATAGCCCATAATAGTACGGATCCACTGTGACCAAATCCTTACTTAATGAAACATCTTCTAAACAAACAAAATAAAGGAGGCTTGCGATTGGTAGCATGGAAAGACATGATTAACATTGGATGCATAGACAGAGAGTAAAACTCCTTCAAGACGGCCACATATTCCTGCCTTTGAGTGGTGCCAACCTTGTCCATGTACCCTGGATGTTGAGGATGATAAAGCAGTTAGATGTTTACATTTGAAGGCACATTTATAGCTTACCTTGAAATATACAATATCAGATAAGGAAACTTTACTTAGGGACAGTGCGTGTGTGTGTGTGTGTGTGTGTATTGTATTAAGCAATATGTAAGCAAATGAACACTGAGTGAGTATGCTTCAGTTCAATATTTTTTGTCTGTGCTCCATGTCCTGAAAGAGAACCTGTATTTGTTCCGTAGACTATGCATGTGCTAGCATGAAGAATAACAAGATGACAATCGTAAGATGGATTGGAAGGAGCAAGCACATGTATTATGCAAGTTTTGGCAGGATATAAACTGTTTGTAAACCGAGCTGGAGACACTCGAAAAATAATGCTTATGATAAGCAGGGATGGCCAGTTTTAAAGGAAAATGGACATATCAGTAGTGTACCACTGCGCTTTGTATTCAATAAGTTATAAGGGCAAACACAGCCTGACATCCGAAGATAGGAAAAGCAAGATGTAAGCAGTGCATCTGAGATTAGTAGATAGGAAACGATTATAGAAACTTTCTTACATATGATCTTGTCATTTATTCTTTAAAGAGTAAAGTCCTGCGGGCAATAGGGTGAGACTTTGCTTTTTTCGTGGAGTTGTAATCTGTTCCGCTGAGAAAGCAATAAACATGAGCAGTGCATATAGGGGCATGAGTCTGAAAAGCAGGAGACAGAGCATGTTACCTGTTTGATGCTTCTTTGTTTGCTGGTAGTGAACCAGAAGCGTCGTTGAGGCCATTCTAAAGGGAAATGCATAGTTGCATGTAAGATGATGTATGGTACCAGAGAAATGCAAGTGAAAAACAGAACAAGGTATTGCGTACGTCTGATTCATCGGCATGTTTAGGCGCAGGGGTACTATTATTGCCACTCTCCGAATAAGTTCTTTTTTTGCTGTGGTCAAGGAGCCGAGTTGATTCTGAAAGGATTCTGCACGATCATATAGCATTGACGACCAAAACTGCTCTGCTTTAAGTTGTGTCTGGCAGTTCTTGAGATCCACTGAGTTGTAATCATCTATTATAATTATCCCCATGGTCAACAGATAGGTCAAAGCAGCAGAACATGCTGATTCAATAGAATCGTCAGAAATCTGAGTTGGCTCCCCAAAGAACAACTGTTGGGTTGGGAAAATGCTTTTGCTGTGGGGTGAAGATCGATTTTCACTGATGCTACTACTGTGCCGTCATCATCGTATGTAAGACTGAATGCATGAATTGTACCACGGATCTGCTTGATAGCTTGTTCAAGCATATATCTTCTGCTAATGGTAACACGGATGGCAGAGCTACATCCATTGAGAAGGGGAAATAGTTTATTAGCTCATCTAGATATGTTAGAGTGAATAATTTTAGGCATATGCATGGGCTAGATGTAACCTGTGGAAGGCCCTTGACTATGAAATCATCATCGTCCATTAAGCTGACAGTATCTGCAGGTCAGGGGTAAATAAAGTCTCAGTGGCACGGAAATAAATCAGAGGCTAAAGGTATTGAAAAGTAACCACAGTAAATTATGTATGTAAAATCGCAAAAGTATGATAGCAAAGGCAGAATGCGAAGATAAATTTGAAAGCATCAAGATGCAACTTGACACATTTTTTAAAAAGCAAAAGAAACAAAGCATCAAGTTATAGTAGAACACGTGGCATAACCGAGACCTTTATGGTTTGATACAACATGGTTCGACAGGATATATTACATCATGAACCATACACTTATATACAGACCATCACAGCCAAATAGGTAGATTCGGATGAACTAATTGCGGCATAGTTCGATAAGACATATATTACATAGGGATACAGATAACTATATTAGCAGGTACTAAGGACTGGCTCTAAAGACGATGATGATGATCTGACGGTTCTTATAAGTTTAAAAGCAATTTTCAGGCACGACATGGAACTCATTAAAGTAGCGTTCTTTGCTGTCAAAGATGTCTTCATGATCCAAAGAGGTCCTGAATCATGGGCTATGTTTTCAAGGCGTCGCCTAGGCGACGCCTAGGCGTCAGAGCGCTCGCGAACGTCAAGGCGTCGCCGTCGCTTTAGTTTTTTGTCTAAGGCGTCCGCCTTGTGCTGTTGAGGCGTCCAAGGCGTCGCCTAGGCGTCCAAGGCGCCGCTTTGCTTGATTTTGGACGCCCTGGACATGCGCGGGCAGGTTGAGCGGGAACCAGCAGCTGGCGCGCGCCAGAAAGAGGAATTGGCGGGAGGGAAGAGAAATTGGGCGGGAGAGAGGGGGTAAACAGAGGCAGGAGAGAGAGGGGAACACACCTGTGACTCCAAATCGAGGGGAAAAGAGAGAGGAGCTCTCTCCTCTCAGTCTCTCACGCCGCCGGCCCAGATCCGTTCCTCCTCCGCCGGCCTCCCCCTGTCCGGCCAAGCTCCTCCTCCGCAGGCCCTTCCCCTCTCCGGCCAAGATCCATCTCCGCCGGCCATCCCCCTCTCCGGCCAAGCTCCTCGGCCGCCGGCAGCCCTCTCCCAAGGTACGGCTCCTCTCTGCCTCTCTTTTCCCCTCACCTGCCCATGTTTTCTGATGGTGCTGCTGCTTGTGCCTCACTGCTTTGCCTCTAAGCTAGCCCTCTGTTTAGTATATGCATGTGTAGATGTGGTGCTGTGCCTCTGCCCTCTGCCCACTGCCCTCTATTATAGTAGTGTTAGCTGCAAGTTGTGATTAAAATAGATGCTGATTGTCCTTGTTAGCCTTGCTTATGATCATGTGTTTGCCTGTTTGGAACCTAATTTATGTTGTGAACTTCTGAACCTAATTTATTGTGTTGTGGACCTAGTTTATGTAATATGTAATGCACTCATGTTTGTCATCTTGTTTTGCACTTTTTCTGTCATTTACTCTCTGTTTTTTACCAATGGTGATCTATTAATTAAGTCTAGTTTTAACCATATACTATGATATATGTTCATCTTTATGCAGATTTCTATTGTGGAAGGCAGAAATGGGAAACAAGACGGGAGGAATGGATGCTATGTGGGCTCAACAACCAGGAAATTCAAGGTATGAATCAGTTACATGTCCACTCATGGCTGCCATATTAGTACCCCTAGCGCCTAATAATAAGTGTCTAAGGCGTCGCCTCGCCTCACGCTTTGAGCGCCTAGGCGTTGAGGCGCCCCCCCAGCGCCTTAAAGCGCCTGGACGCCTTGAAAACATAGATCATGGGTCAGACGGTGGATTTCCATCGTTCTCTGTTGACAGCCCTTCATCTTCATCTGTTGGCTGTCCTTGACCATAGGGATAGACACCAGTTTCCTGAAGGTTAACAGTGGCCTCATCAGTGTACTGCTGAAAGTAGTCGCCATTGGCCTCTACATTGAAAGAACACTGTTAAGTTCCAGGTCATCTCGAGCAGAACCTGGGCTCATCCTGTCATTAACCAAATGCTTAAGATTGTTGATGGTGTTCTGTTCTATTTCTGTAGACCCATCCCATCCTTTGCTCAGAAGCTTGTTTTTGTCAATGCTCTCTTTCAGTTTCTGTTTCAAACATGCATTGTCTCTCTTCATTGCCTTAAGCTGCTAGGATAAGAGTGCATTTGCTCTTTCCACAGTCTTCAATTGTTCATAACTATAGTCCTTTGGAACCACACCCTCATAAGCGTCCATGTACTTAATTGCTGCAGCAGCAACATAATCCTGAGCTTCCTCAAGATCCTTGTGCTCTGAGGTAGACAATGAAACCTTGGCAGGCGAGCTTCTGAGTCTGATCTTGATTGGATAGAAGGTAACGGTGACCTGCAGACGGTTACCCTCTTTTGGGCGGGCTGAGTAGGTGGCGTTTGGCAGGCCAACCTTCTCTAACATAGCATCAAGCAAGATCTTAGATGAAATTGGAACAGAAGCCATTCTCGGGACCTACCGCGAGCGAGAGAGAATGTCACCATCATAAAGAGTTGGCGGCAACTACATAACTGTGTGGGTAAGAAGGGGAAAGAAAATATGATAGATGTCTGCTCGATTCTACGATTTGTATTTTGAGACGAGGAGACCAGTTGTAGGTAGTTTAGGATATCCAGGATCATTTATCCACAATGCATAATGTACAATGTATAAAAGGGTGGTGAAATGTAAGTAAGTTGTTAGGTAAATTCATTATCTCGTTTATTCTCTTTACATTGGATAGAAAGAAGGCTACGGTCAAGTATACAAGAATATCAAGACGTCCTAGTTAATCTAACACAATACTAAGACTCACAAATAAAAATCTGTGGCTTAAATGTATTAGAAAACACCATTTACTGGAATCTCAAAGACAGTCAAACACCAAACCATATTAAGATGGAATTGACTCAATTAAGTACCTGGTGAGGTAGACGATGTTGACCGATGGAAGAAGAATCGTTTGGCAGATCGGTAGGAAAAGAGTTGTTCTAGCAATAGCACGAGAAAATGGATCAGGGAGCCTGATGTGCGCCACAGGAAGGAGACAGCAGAGACTAGTAAAATAGAATGGGAGCGAAGGGAATACCGTGGACAAGGTTCAGCCGGTGGCGGCTTTCGTGGCTTCCAGTAAGGTTCTAGTCCCTGCTGGATCTGAGAGGGGAAAGAAGAAGGAGGAGAGGAATGGATAAGACTAGAGGAGAAGGAGAGGATTAGAGCGCCTCGCCTTGTGGGCCTCGGCGGCGAGATTCACCGCGCGCACCTCCGATGAACAGTTGGCACGTGAGGCCTCCACAAACAGCGGAAAGGCACGTGCATGTGCTGGTGCACGCAAGAATCACCTGACGGGATAATTAATCTTGCCGTCACCCATTCTCCTGGACCATATATTTTGTTGACTTTTATAGCTGCGTACCTACAAAGACCAACGAGGCATTACACCAATAGCTCATTGAGAGGAAAACTATAATTCTTTCTTAATTATGTGACCCAAAAGGATAATTATCTTATTTGCATGAATGGCTTGACACAGTGGAATATATTGTACTGCATAAGGTGGAAAGTCACACCACGATTATAGCATGTAAAGCAGCTAGCATAAACAAGCGGCACTCGTTCCGTCACATATAAATTAGGACTCGTGATGGACGCCGAGTTTCTCAGACCTATCTCAAATGAGTGCTGGTAAACAGTAAAAATAAAAATAAATAACAAACAGTTAGCTATTAATGTCATTGCTTAGCTTATGTGTACTTCCTCTAAAAATATCCTGATATGGGCTTAATCATATATATTGTCGAATTTTCATGGCTAATAGCAACATGTACTTAGTTCTGACTGTATGGAGGAACAAGTAAAGACAGATATCTATTTTTCATGAAGAAACATTGGGTTCCAAGTTTAAAGTAAATCGAAAAATAAACTGATTTATGTTAGCTTATTTATTTAGTTTTTTGAATTATAGGCAGGCGGCCTAACCTGCGAAGGCATCTGGCTGTTTGATAGGGTTTCTGTCGCGAGACTAAACAAATGAAGCTAAAAAAAGAGGCAACGAATTTTTTTTGCATGTTTGGCTAGTGTTTTTTTTTTGAAACAGGAACTGTATGGAGGTGTCAAGGATCTAAAAAAAATTTGTGAAGATAATCTGTGGAAAATGAAAAGCTACGCAAGTAGGTGGATTCTCAATTTTTAATTCATAATGCGGTTGAGATGAGGATAGAAGAAATAACCTAACTCTAATTAACTTGGCTGTGAACAATACATTGAAGCAGGTATATATGAGGGCAAAAACAATTACATTTGAAGGGTTAAAATAAGTATAAGTAAAATTCAGGACTGTGCATGTGAATTTTAAACAGCACAACATCTGTTTTGCGAAACGGGTTGATTAATTTAAAAGGAAGAGTGACAATGGAGAGTTATGCTTAGGAGGACACCTCTGGAGTGCCATAGTCAGAACATAAAAATAAAAACAAGTAATAGGCAGCAAGCGAGAGATTGCATGGCGCATAAGTGTAGCCATAGTAGTCTGACTTAGGCCTATTTACAGGTCTGACTTAGACTTATTTACAGAAACACCTAAATAACGAAGCCTGCCCAGTTTATATAGATATGCCATCACTGTGATCCCAGCTCTTGAAGCAAGGTGTTAGTAGCTGGTAATTCTTGCATGGTACAACTGCAGAGGCACCCGAAGAGGCACCCGAAGATCTTCAGTAGGTGACTGTTCCACTGTTAATCCATCTGGAGCAGCCCAAATAGAAATGACCTCTGGAATATTTTTGTTTTCATTTGCCCATATGGCACAGTCGTAGAACCAAATATCAGGAGAGTCATCAACCTGATGACCATTGTTTTCTAACATGCAGTGAGGGCTCAGGATATCTTCAATTATAGCCGGGCTGTAAAACTCAGTTGGCAGTCCTGTAACTCTTATCTGTTCTTTTTGAGAGAGGCTAGAAGATACTGCTCCTGCAGACGTGGACCATTTCTGAAATAAGAATGTACCAACAGGTAGCTCGATTCTAGCTGCATCAGGAGATAACGTGTGAAACAAAGTTGTAGTTACTGGCCCTTGGAAATACACAAGGTATCTGAACCTGCCAATTTGCCTGACTATGGCTTTTCCAGGACATGCAATCTGCATTTTCTGCAAACAGCGTGTTAACTTATCCTCTGTCATCATCTTCGCCTCGTCGCAAGGCGTCAGGAGGAATGATGGTTCTAATATCCGCATTTGATCAGCTGGTATGTCGACATCATTTAAATATGAATGAGAAACCCTTCCTCTCTTTAGTGCCTGCAAGAAAGAAGGAATCTTCCTGTGGGTTCTTTGAAAATATTTGTCATGATGAGCTCCAATATTAATTATGTTAACACCAACACGAAATGTCACTGTATTCCTGTGGCCAGTACTGTGGTTTCTTCCTTTGTCATACTTGCTGGAGACATGAATGAGTATATACCATGGGAATGGCACAGGAGTTCTAACGGCCCATGCCGTGCAAGCTAGTGATCGAAGCTTGAGAAAGTTGAGATTGGCTTGGCTAACATTCTCAACAATGCAATGTGGCTGCAGGGCACGCTCAACCGCTCTTCTACTCCAAAGATGTAACGGCAAACCATAGATCTTTAGCTTTAGATGTTCAGTTGCTGACTCCATCATTTCCTCAATCTGAAAATCATACAGTATTGCATCCATTGGTATACCAACATTTTTCACAGGGTAACATAAAACTTCAGTCCCATCTACTACCATGGTCACTCCACTGGACAGAACCGCACGTGCATAAGCTGTGTTTGGCTCATTCATTAAATCTAGCACCAATCGGTCTTCGTTGTCATACAAAGCATACAGATACGGTTGATATGGCAGATGAAGGTGTTCTGAAATGAGTGGTGTCAAGTGGTGCTCATCTATAGGCAATCCATCACAACGTGCTAGTATGTAGTGGGAACACAACTCCAAAACCTCTCTGGTCTTGTGTTCCACTTCGCTTATAAAACCTTGTGAAGAAGAAATATCATCAATCATGTATCTCTCTGTTAACATCCACTCGCTCAACTGATCAGCTGTGGTAGTAATAAGTGTGTTAGGAAGTCACAAAGATAAAAATATATGTATGCCTTCTCAAATGGCACTTGTTCCAGCATTAGTAAATTCATATACCTGTGGGCAGGTCGAAAGGCCATAATGTATTCATCTCCATGAGATGCTCTCTGGTAATACTGAATTGATGGGTGAAGAGGTATGTTTTTGATCTGCTGATGAACAAGGAGAATTGAGTAAAAAGGGCAAATAGTTATCTGTATATTATGCTAGCAAATGTTGATTGATTTGGTCTTGGAAGGTTAAAGCAAATGAATGTATGTTTATAGCGAAGATACTGAAAAGAAGAATCACAGTGGATAAAAGCAAAGGCGTAGCATAGATAAATAACATTGTCTTAACACTTCAACACAGACTTCATACTTATACATGACCAGAGTCAAGTTCAGAAAGGATAAAGATTTCTAGGCCAAAGCTATGAGTAGATAGTTTCGCATCTTATTTAAGCAACCTAGGAAACTAAACACAGCAGACACAGAGCTGCTTCCTAGCGGTGAAGCCATACATACACAGCTTGACATGGCAAAGAGACAGTTTAGCAGGCTCAATATGACATTTATGGGGATCGGACATAGTGAGCATTGTCATCACGAAGCTATATATAGAAAGCTTCACTTGCTGATCAGTTAGCAGGCCTTAGACAGTGCTCATGGGGATCGCACATAGTGAGCGTAGTCATCATCCATGTCTTGATGGTAATCTTCATCGGTTTCTTCATCAGGAAGCCCATCATAGGTTGGTTGAGCCACATCATCCTCTGAGTACATGCCCTTTTCCTCTAGGGAGGCACGTGCAGCGGCGGTAATGCTTTGAAGAGCAACAAGTGAATCTTGAATCGCCAAAATAGTTTGTTTTAGAGTGGAAAGAGACAGGCTGGCAGTAGGGTCTAAGGCAGTGGCAGCAAGACCATGGATCTTGTCTGATGCAGCATGCAGTTGTTCCAGATAATTGGATGCCTCTTTAGTCATCTGTTTGATGGTCTGGTTGCGCTGGTTGATTTCTTCTGTTCTCTCTAACAACTTATCTGAAAGCCTTGCACAAGATTGTTTTTCTTGTTGCAGCCGATAGTAGTTATAATCAGCAAGAACCTTGTTTTCATTGTTTTCCATGTATGTAATTGCTTGATCGGTTGCCTGATCCATTGCTGCTTCCCCACTTACACATGTATGGCTCATTAATTTAGTCCGGCTTTTCAAAGCATCATAACGCTCTCTTGTATGGTGAAATTCAATCTGTGACCTAAATCCGCCTTGCTCAAGCGGACACACATGATAAACTGGTTTTGGGAGCCCAAGTTTGTCAAACATTGCCTCGGCCAAAGATGTTGTGCGTAGCTCGACCAATTCCATGAGGACGGTTTCAAAAGATAGGCTCAAGGGGGCTGGCACAAGGCATAAATATAATGCGTGGTAAGAATAATGAAGATCGATGTCTTAAAATCGACATGCAGTAAGGACCTAAAAGCGCTTTACTAAGTGCATCATGAAACAATGGTATAATATCATGAGGCTATGGACAGAGGCAATCGGTGACATTAGTCTATGAATGGGTAAATATTCATAGGGACAGGAAATACATGTTTTTAAAGAGTATAAGTAAAGCATAGGCACTGACAATGTAGCTTGCTAAGATGAAGTTAAATTAGAAGGAAGAAAACAAGCCGAATATTTTAGAATCAATTAATAAAGAACAGTAAATTGTATACTTTACTGCCGTTATGAGAGTATATCATTCATAGATATATGACAGCACAGGAATATATATCAAACTATATAGAAAGGAATGAATAATGTCTTCATACGCATGAATTAAAGAAACAGCTGGGTGTGGATCTGGAAGCAGAGGAATATACCTTCAGTCCGGGGCCGTGCCTCTAGGATCTCCTGGCCATTTTTTGGAAGACCCAAATAGATTGCACACCTGAGAAGTACAAATCATGGGTGGTCAAAGGAAAAAAAACAAAAGAGAGAGAGGTAGATTTGCCCAGCATGAACATGCCGTTGGCAACAACGATGTTAGAGTAGTGGATCTGGAGAGGAGGAGGCGCACCTGGTAAATAGCAGAGCACTGCGGAGACTCGTTGGAGGGTGTGGCTATCCAGGGATCTGGTGTGTTTGGACAAGCATCCAA
The DNA here is from genome assembly GCF_002162155.2 of Triticum dicoccoides. NCBI lineage: Eukaryota > Viridiplantae > Streptophyta > Magnoliopsida > Poales > Poaceae > Triticum > Triticum dicoccoides. The sequence goes on along the minus strand of NC_041381.1, from coordinate 332,366,328 downwards.
AGTAAAGCAGCTGTAAGCAGATAAGGAGAGAGAGTAGAAGGAGGCAAGGTGGACGGGGAGAGGGGCCAGGGTGATGGGAGTGAGCAGACGAATCCAAGGAAGAGAAGATAGGGTTTGGTGCGTGTGACCAGCTAAGAGAGAGGGCCGGCGGGTCGGCCGTGGAAAAGGTCGATGGGCCATAGGAGAAAAGGGGTTCTCTCAAACAAGGGACTCAACAAAGAAAATAAGTAGAAGAAGGCAGGCAGGGAAAATAGGCGTAATGCATTTTTCTTTTAGCAGGCGCTCGAAAATCTAAAAGGCAGAGCATTTTAGATGAGTATACATGTATACTGCTATTTCATTGTGTATTCAAATCTACTGACTTTATATGTACCGTTTCATGATTTTCTCTGCAAATGTGTCTAGCCTTTGCAATACTTGATTTCACAAGCATTGTATATATCCTCTTTTTTAGCATCGCGGGAAAGCATGGAATAAACACTCGAAGGCAGCAATGAAGACAACACTACACATGTGGGGATGGACGCGTGATGGCCTAACTTTTAACAGTGGCAAGAGGGTGATAGGTTTATTTTGATCATTTGTACCCTTTCGCATAACTTTATAAATATGTGAACAAAATAGAAACATAAATTTCCGGCAAACAATCTTAGTCATAGGGTGCGAGAGCCAAAAAGATGTGTTCATAAGGCAGACTGACATAGTGGACAAAAGCTTTGCTTTGGAAAAGGGGTATCAAAATGTCACGTGAGAATAAAAAAGTGTATGTAATAGAAAGGAGGATTTGACAAACAATGGAGCTCATATCTCCTGGAAAAAGAGTTAACTCTTTTAATTATCTCACAAATATGAAATAACGATGTTATCTAAATAAATGAATATTGTCTTCTGTAACGAAATTCATGTAAACGTAATATTGGATGGGAAAACAGGACCGCATTTCGCAAAAAAAAGTTTTTTTAGCCAAAGGGAATGAAACACCTGTTTATTTTAAGCGATGAAAGAAACATCTTTCTGTTTCGCGTATATGGAGCTAGTTAGTACTTGGATGGCCCATATGCTATTTAGCCCAGCCCATGAATAGCGACGCATGTAGCCCGTGAGGAGCTGAATATGGAGCGGCAGGGAGTGGATCCACCGAATCTGTCCATCCCCTTTCCTCCTCGGCTGTTCAGTTCGGCATCTCAGGCGTTTCAGAGTCGCCGACCGGTGCGATTTCTTCCCCCTTCTGATTTTGGATCTAGCTGCATGTATGGATTTATCTGTTGCAAATATGCCCTAGAGGCAATAATAAAAGTGTTATTATTATATTTCTTTGTTCATGATAATAGTCTTTTATTCATGCTATAACTGTATTATCCGGAAATCGTAATACACGTGTGAATACATAGACCACAATATGTCCCTAGTGAGCCTCTAGTTGACTAGCTCGTTGTGATCAACAGATAGTCATGGTTTCCTGTCTATGGACATTGGATGTCGTTGATAACGGGATCACATCATTAGGAGAATGATGTGATGGACAAGACCCAATCCTAAGCATAGCACAAAGATCGTGTAGTTCGTTTGCTAGAGCTTTGCCAATGTCAAGTATCTCTTCCTTTGACCATGAGAGCGTGTAACTCCTGGATACCGTAGGAGTGCTTTGGGTGTATCAAACGTCACAACGTAACTGGGTGACTATAAAGGTGCACTACAGGTATCTCCGAAAGTATCTATTGTTTTATGCGGATCGAGACTGGGATTTGTCACTCCGTATGACGGAGAGGTATCTCTGGGCCCACTCGGTAATGCATCATCATAATGAGCTCAAGGTGACCAAGGTGTTGGCCACGGGATCATGCATTACGGTACGAGTAAAGTGACTTGCCGGTAACGAGACTGAACAAGGTATTGGGATACCGACGATCGAGTCTCGGGCAAGTAACGTACCGATTGACAAAGGGAATTGTATACAGGGTTTGATCGAATCCTCGACATCGTGGTTCAACCGATGAAATCATTGAGGAGCATGTGGGAGCCAACATGGGTATCCAGACCCCGCTGTTGGTTATTGCCCGAGAGTGGTCTCGGTCATGTCTGCATGTCTCCCGAGCCCATAGGGTCTACACACTTAAGGTTCGGTGACGCTAGGGTTGTTAGGAAGACTAGCATGTGACTATTGAATGTTGTTCGGAGTCCCAGATGAGATCCCGGACGTCACGAGGAGTTCTGGAATGGTCCGGAGGTAAAGTTTTATATATGGGAAGTTGTTAAACGGGCACAGGAAAGTTTCGGGGTCATACCGGTATTGTACCGGGACCACCGGAAGGGTTCCGGGGGTCCACCGGGAGGGGCCACCCCTCCAGGGGGGCCACTTGGGCTGCGTGGGGATAGCAGCCAGCCCCTAGTGGGCTTGGCGCCCCCCCCCTTGGGCCCATGCGCCTAGGGTTGGGGGGGAAACCCTAAAGGGGGCGCACCCCCCTTGCTTGGGGGGCAAGCCCCCCACCCCTTGGCCGCCGCCCCCCCTAGGGTTTTCCCTAGAGGGCCGGCCCCCCTTGCCCTTTCCCCTATATATAGAGGGGTGAGGGGAGGGCTGCAATACACCACAACTCAAGGCGCAACCCCTCCCCTCCCCAACACCTCTCCTCCTCCGTACGTGCTTGGCGAAGCCCTGTCGGAATACTGCCGCATCAACTGCACCACGCCGTCGTGCTGCCGTTGGAGCTGCCTTCCTCAACCTCTCCTTCCTCCTTGCTGGATCAAGACGGAGGAGACGTCTCCCGTCCCGTACGTGTGTTGAACGCAGAGGTGCTGTCCGTTCAGCACTAGGACATCGGTGATCCGAATCACGTTCGAGTACGACTCCATCATCACCATCCCCTTGGCAAGCTTCCGCTCGTGATCTACAAGTGGTATGTAGATGCAAACTCTCTCCCTTGACTCGTTGCTTAGATGAACTCATAGATGGATCTTGGTGAAACCGTAGGAAAAATTTTAATTTTCTGCAACGTTCCCCAACAGTGGCATCATGAGCTAGGTCTATGCGTAGTTCTCTTTGCACGAGTAGAACACAATTTTGTTGTGGGCGTGGATCTTGTCAATTTGCTTGCCTCTACTAGTCTTTTCTTGCTTCAGTGGTATTGTGGGATGAAGCGGCCCGGACCAACCTTACACGTACGCTTACGTGAGACCGGTTCCACCGATTAACATGCACTAGTTGCATAAGGTGGCTGGCGGGTGTCTGTCTCTCCCACTTTAGTTGGAGCGGATTCGATGAAAAGGGCCCTTATGAAGGGTAAATAGAAGTTGACAAAATCACGTTGTGGTTATTCGTAGGTAAGAAAACGTTCTTGCTAGAACCCAATTGCAGCCACGTAAAAGATGCAACAACAATTAGAGGACATCTAACTTGTTTTTACAGCGATTGATCATGTGATGTGATATGGCCAGAAGTTGTGATGAATGATGAATTGTGATGTATGAGATCATGTTCTTGTAATAGGATTCACGACTTGCATGTCGATGAGTATGACAACCGGCAGGAGCCATAGGAGTTGTCTTTATTTTTGTATGACCTGCGTGTCATTGAAGAACGCCATGTAACTTACTTTACTTTATTGCTAAACGCGTTAGTCATAGAAGTAGAAGTAGTCGTTGGCGTGACAACTTCATGAAGACACGATGATGGAGATCATGATGATGGAGATCATGGTGTCATGCCGGTGACAAGATGATCATGGAGCCCCGAAGATGGAGATCAAAGGAGCTATATGATATTGGCCATATCATGTCACTACTTTATATAATTGCATGTGATGTTTATTATGTTTTATGCATCTTATTTACTTAGGACGACGGTAGTAAATAAGATGATCCCTTACAAAATTTCAAGAAGTGTTCTCCCCTAACTGTGCACCATTGCTACAGTTCGTCGCTTCTAAGCACCACGTGATGATCGGGTGTGATGGATTCTTACGTTCACATACAACGGGTGTAAGACAGTTTTACATAGCGAAAACACTTAGGGTTAACTTGACGGGCCTAGCATGTGCAGACATGGCCTCGGAACACGGAGACCGAAAGGTCGAACACGAGTCGTATGGAAGATACGATCAACATGAAGATGTTCACCGACGATGACTAGTCCGTCTCACGTGATGATCGGACACGGGCTAGTCGACTCGGATCGTGTAACACTTAGATGACCAAAGGGATGTCTAATCTGAGTGGGAGTTCATAATTTGATTAGAAGTTAATTATCATGAACTTAGTCTAAAACCTTTGCAAATATGTCTTGTAGATCAAATGGCCAACGCTCATGTCAACATGAACTTCAACGCGTTCCTAGAGAAAACCAAGCTGAAAGATGATGGCAGCAACTATACGGACTGGGTCCGGAACCTGAGGATCATCCTCATAGCTGCCAGGAAACAATATATCCTAGAAGGACCGCTAGGTGACGCTCCCGTCCCAGAGAACCAAGACATTATGAATGCTTGGCAGTCTCGTGCTGATGATTACTCCCTCGTTCAGTGCGGCATGCTTTACAGCTTAGAACCGGGGCTCCAAAAGCGTTTTGAGCATCACGGAGCATATGAGATGTTCGAAGAGCTGAAACTAGTTTTTCAAGCTCACGTCCGGGTCGAGAGATATGACATCTCCGACAAGTTCTATAGTTGTAAGATGGAGGAAAATAGTTCTGTCAGTGAGCACATACTCAAGATGTCTGGGTTGCACAACCGTATGACCCAGCTGAATATTAACCTCCCTGATGAGGCAGTCATTGACAGAATCCTTTAGTCGCTCCCACCAAGCTACAAGAGCTTTGTGATGAACTACAACATGCAGGGGATGGAAAAGACCATTCCTGAAGTGTTCTCGATGCTGAAGTCAGCAGAGGCTGAAATCAAGAAAGAACATCAAGTGTTGATGGTCAATAAGACCACTAAGTTCAAGAAGGGCAAGGGTAAGAAGAACTTCAAGAAGGACGGCAAGGAGGTTGCCGCGCCCGGTAAGCCAGTTGCCGGGAAGAAGTCAAAGAATGGACCCAAGCCTGAGACTGAGTGCTTTTATTGCAAGGGGAAGGGTCACTGGAAGCGGAACTGCCCCAAATACTTAGCGGATAAGAAGGCCGGCAACACCAAAGGTATATTTGATATACATGTAATTGATGTGTACCTTACCAGTACTCGTAGTAAATCCTGGGTATTTGATACCGGTGCCGTTGCTCATATTTGTAACTCACAGCAGGAGCTGCGGAATAAACGGAGACTGGCGAAGGACGAGGTGACAATGCGCGTCGGGAATGGTTCCAGAGTCGATGTGATCGCCGTCGGCACGCTGCCTCTACATTTACCTACGGGATTAGTTTTGAACCTTAATAATTGTTATTTAGTGCCAAGTTTGAGCATGAACATTGTATCTGGATCTCGTTTAATACGAGATGGCTACTTATTTAAGTCTGAGAATAATGGTTGTTCGATTTATATGAGAGATATGTTTTATGGTCATGCTCCGATGGTCAATGGTTTATTCTTAATGAATCTCGAGCGTAATATTACACATGTTCATAGTGTAGATGCCAAAAGATGTAAAGTTGATAACGATAGTCCCACATACTTGTGGCACTGCCGCCTTGGTCACATTGGTGTCAAGCACATGAAGAAGCTCCATGCTGATGGACTTTTGGAGTCTCTTGATTATGAATCGTTTGACACATGCGAACCATGCCTCATGGGCAAAATGACCAAGACTCCGTTCTCCGGAACAATGGAGCGAGCAACCAACTTGTTGGAAATCATACATACCGATGTGTGCGGTCCAATGAGCGTTGAGGCTCGCGGAGGATATCGTTATGTTCTCACTCTAACTGATGACTTAAGTAGATATGGGTATGTCTACTTAATGAAACACAAGTCTGAGACCTTTGAAAAGTTCAAGGAATTTCAGAATGAGGTGGAGAATCAACGTGACCGAAAGATAAAGTTCCTACGATCAGATCGTGGAGGAGATATTTAAGTCACGAATTTGGCACACACTTAAGGAAATGTGGAATCGTTTCACAACTCACGCCGCCTGGAACACCTCAGCGAAACGGTGTGTCCGAACATCGTAATCGCACTCTATTGGATATGGTGCGGTCTATGATGTCTCTTACCGATTTACCGCTATCATTTTGGGGATACGCTCTAGAGACAGCTACGTTCACTTTAAATAGGGCACCGTCTAAATCCGTTGAGACGACACCGTATGAATTATGGTTTGGGAAGAAACCTAAGCTGTCGTTTCTAAAAGTTTGGGGATGCGATGCTTATGTCAAGAAACTTCAACCTGAAAAGCTCGAACCCAAGTCGGAAAAATGCGTCTTCATAGGATACCCTAAGGAAACTGTAGGGTATACCTTCTACTTAAGATCTGAGGGCAAGATCTTTGTTGCCAAGAACGGATGCTTTCTGGAAAAAGAGTTTCTCTCGAAAGAAGTAAGTGGGAGGAAAGTAGAACTCAATGAAGTACTACCTCTCGAACGGGAGAGTGGTGCAGCTCAGGAAAATGTTCCTGTGATGCCCACACCAACTGAAGAGGAAACCAATGATGATGATCAAGGTACTTCGGATCAAGTTGCTACTGAACTTCATAGGTCCACAAGGACACGTTCCGCACCAGAGTGGTACGGCAACCCTGTCCTGGAAATCATGTTGTTAGACAACGGTGAACCTTCGAACTATGAAGAAGCGATGGCGGGCCCAAATTCCAACAAATGGCTAGAAGCCATGAAATCCGAGATAGAATCCATGTATGAAAACAAAGTATGGACTTTGACAGACTTGCCCGATGATCGGCGAGCGATAGAAAACAAATGGATCTTTAAGAAGAAGACGGACGCGGATGGTAATGTCACCATCTATAAAGCTCGACTTGTCGCTAAGGGTTATCGACAAGTTCAAAGGATTGACTACGACGAGACATTCTCTCCCGTAGCAAAGCTTAAGTCCGTCCGAATCATGTTAGCAATTGCCGCATACTATGATTATGAGATATGGCAGATGGACGTCAAAACGGCATTCCTTAACGGGCTTCTTAAGGAAGAGTTGTATATGATGCAGCCGGAAGGTTTTGTCGATCCTAAGAACGCTAACAAAGTATGCAAGCTCCAGCGATCCATTTATGGGTTGGTGCAAGCATCTCGGAGTTGGAATATTCACTTTGATGAGATGATCAAAGCGTTTGGGTTTATGCAGACTTATGGAGAAGCCTGCGTTTACAAGAAAGTGAGTGGGAGCTCTGTAGAATTTCTCATATTATATGTAGATGACATACTCTTGATGGGAAATAATATAGAATTTCTGGACAGCATTAAGGCCTACTTGAATAAATGTTTTTCAATGAAGGACCTTGGAGAAGCTGCTTATATATTAGGCATCAAGATCTATAGAGATAGATCGAGACGCCTCATAGGTCTTTCACAAAGCACATACCTTGATAAGATTTTGAAAAAGTTCAAAATGGATGAGTCCAAGAAAGGGTTCTTGCCTATGTTACAAGGTGTGAGATTGAGCTCGGCTCAGTCACCGACCACGGCAAAAGATAAAGAAGAGATGAGTGTCATCCCCTATGCTTCAGCCATAGGATCTATTATGTATGACATGCTGTGTACCAGACCTGATGTAAACCTTGCTGTAAGTTTGGTAGCAAGATACCAGAGTATTCCCGGCAAGGAACACTGGACAGCGGTCAAGAATATCCTGAAGTACCTGAAAAGGACAAAGGACATGTTTCTCGTTTATGGAGGTGACGAAGAGCTCGTCGTAAAGGGTTACGTCGACGCTAGCTTCGACACAAATCTGGATGACTCTAAGTCACAAACCGGATACGTGTATATGTTGAATGGTGGAGCAGTAAGCTGGTGCAGCTGCAAGCAGAGCATCGTGGCGGGATCTACATGTGAAGCGGAGTACATGGCAGCCTCGGAGGCAGCGCATGAAGCTATTTGGGTGAAGGAGTTCATCACCGACCTAGGAGTCATACCCAATGCGTCGGGGCCAATCAAACTCTTCTGTGACAACACTGGAGCTATTGCCCTTGCTAAGGAGCCCAGGTTTCACAAGAAGACCAGGCACATCAAGCGTCGTTTCAACTCCATCCGTGAAAATGTTCAAGATGGAGACATAGAAATTTGCAAAGTACATACGGATCTGAATGTCGCAGATCCGTTGACTAAACCTCTCTCGCGGGCAAAACATGATCAACACCAGAACTCTATGGGTGTTCGATTCATCACAATGTAACTAGATTAGTGACTCTAGTGCAAGTGGGAGACTGTTGGAAATATGCCCTAGAGGCAATAATAAAAGTGTTATTATTATATTTCTTTGTTCATGATAATAGTCTTTTATTCATGCTATAACTGTATTATCCGGAAATCGTAATACACGTGTGAATACATAGACCACAATATGTCCCTAGTGAGCCTCTAGTTGACTAGCTCGTTGTGATCAATAGATAGTCATGGTTTCCTGGCTATGGACATTGGATGTCGTTGATAACGGGATCACATCATTAGGAGAATGATGTGATGGACAAGACCCAATCCTAAGCATAGCACAAAGATCGTGTAGTTCGTTTGCTAGAGCTTTGCCAATGTCAAGTATCTCTTCCTTTGACCATGAGAGCGTGTAACTCCTGGATACCGTAGGAGTGCTTTGGGTGTATCAAACGTCACAACGTAACTGGGTGACTATAAAGGTGCACTACAGGTATCTCCGAAAGTATCTATTGTTTTATGCGGATCGAGACTGGGATTTGTCACTCCGTATGACGGAGAGGTATCTCTGGGCCCACTCGGTAATGCATCATCATAATGAGCTCAAGGTGACCAAGGTGTTGGCCAAGGGATCATGCTTTACGGTACGAGTAAAGTGACTTGCCGGTAACGAGACTGAACAAGGTATTGGGATACCGACGATCGAGTCTCGGGCAAGTAACGTACCGATTGACAAAGGGAATTGTATACAGGGTTTGATCGAATCCTCGACATCGTGGTTCAACCGATGAAATCATCGAGGAGCATGTGGGAGCCAACATGGGTATCCAGACCCCACTGTTGGTTATTGCCCGAGAGTGGTCTCGGTCATGTCTGCATGTCTCCCGAGCCCGTAGGGTCTACACACTTAAGGTTCGGTGACGCTAGGGTTGTTAGGAAGACTAGTATGTGACTACCGAATGTTGTTCGGAGTCCCGGATGAGATCCCAAACGTCACGAGGAGTTCTGGAATGGTCTGGAGGTAAAGTTTTATATATGGGAAGTTGTTAAACGGGCACCGGAAAGTTTCGGGGTCATACCGGTATTGTACCGGGACCACCGGAAGGGTTCCGGGGGTCCACCGGGAGGGGCCACCCCTCCCGGGGGGCCACTTGGGCTGCGTGGGGATAGCAGCCAGCCCCTAGTGGGCTTGGCGCGCGCCCCCCCTTGGGCCCATGCGCCTAGGGTTGGGGGGGAAACCCTAAAGGGGGCGCACCCCCCTTGCTTGGGGGGCAAGCCCCCCACCCCTTGGCCGCCGCCCCCCCTAGGGTTTTCCCTAGAGGGCCGGCCCCCCTTGCCCTTTCCTCTATATATAGAGGGGTGAGGGGAGGGCTGCAATACACCACAACTCAAGGCGCAGCCCCTCCCCTCCCCAACACCTCTCCTCCGCCGTACGTGCTTGGCGAAGCCCTGTCGGAATACTGCCGCATCAACTGCACCACGCCGTCGTGCTGCCGTTGGAGCTGCCTTCCTCAACCTCTCCTTCCTCCTTGCTGGATCAAGACGGAGGAGACGTCTCCCGTCCCGTACGTGTGTTGAACGCGGAGGTGCTGTCCGTTCAGCACTAGGACATCGGTGATCCGAATCACGTTCGAGTACGACTCCATCATCACCATCCCCTTGGCAAGCTTCCGCTCGTGATCTACAAGTGGTATGTAGATGCAAACTCTCTCCCTTGACTCGTTGCTTAGATGAACTCATAGATGGATCTAAATTTTAATTTTCTGCAACGTTCCCCAACATTATCTTTGACGTATGTAGGACTTGCGTCCCCCCTATTTTTCTGGCGATTCCTACCCCTCTTGCTTCCTTTTTTAGGCATTATAGATCCCCTGCTGTAATATAGGGATGCACGCATAGGGAAGTAAATCACCGCGTCTATTCCAATGGTGCCATTGTTTTGATTTATGATTGATGATTTCGTAGGGTCTTGCGACGGGGGAACATGAGATGATCTCGAACCGATCCTGTGGATGTCAGCTCCGATGGAAGCACTGACAGCAGCTCCGATGAGTACTCGAATAGTAGCTCAGATGTATGTGTTGATTGCTCCTCTTATGAAGGCGATGAAGTGATGTACACCAGCTCTGGTGAAGAAAGGTACATGAGCTCCGATGAAGGCGGGGACAACAGCTCAGATGAAAGCCTATACAGTAGTTCTGACGAAGACTCATACAGCAGTTCTGATGAAGGTGTACAGACCACCTCTAGTAAAGGTATTTTTTGGCACATGCATCTTAGTTAAATATCTTCTAGTCTGTGGCTCGTTGATGTGTAAGATAGTATAAAGGCAAGTTCATCTGAATTGATTTTGTCGAAAGCTCAGTTTGCATCTTCGATGGAAGAGGATGTCATGATTGCTAAATCTGTAAAGTAGTGAAGATTGAAAAATCAAGGATGCATACATGTATGTAACCAAGCGAGATTCATGCAAGCAACCTTGAACACATGAACCGCAAGAGCACCTAAGTCATTAGACCTTAAGTAGTAAACGAGGTTTCATTTAAAAAAAAGTAGTACCAGGATTTTTTTCCTAAATGAATTTTGAATTTCAAAAGATTCAGTGCCAAAATACTCTAACGTAAGCATGTAGGATATCCTAGAGCATTGTAGCCTCTTAAGTCACCATAGAGCAGATGACCTTACCATACCTTGTCACCCATAGCCATGTATCACTTGATTTCCAACAGATGCTTCTACCAATAAATCAATGCGGTGATAAAGATTTAACATTAGTGAAGAGGAGAGAAACCTTTACCTAAGCTTGAAGAAATAAAATAGGGTAGGCTCAAATTTGATCTGCAATAGCACTTCCTCAATCATGCAGCACACAAAACAATTCCTGGTTCATTGGTGAGGAAATGTACCGAAGCTCCTCGGAATGCGCAAAGATTTTTTTAGGGCAAATGTGGGTGCTGCCCCTTGAAATATGAGCAGGCGTACCATCAAATATTGCCATATTGGTATAGCTTGGTATATGACCTGTAGCGATGAAACAACCTGTTCATGGTGGTGTATAGTTGTGCTACTTACACAAGATCAAAATGACAAGCTTTGTAAATAAATTTTATCTCTGCAATATTCTAATGCAAGAAAAACAGATGATTCGCTCTGTCTTTTTAGCCACATGCATTTGTTATTCAAATCCCAGCCCATCTACTTGCTGGAATAGGTAACAAATGGAAGAATGTAGAATACAGAGAATGTTTTTAGGCTGCAAAAGTAGTGGGATGAACATTCCTTCTGCACTATGTAACTTTGTAACCTTTTCTTAGATTTATGCTTTGATTACCTGTGTAATTTTGGTTGCTCTCGACTATGTTCTTACATAAAGATTATTTATTAGAATTTATGGAAAGTGGAGAACGTATGCATGTCTACAATAAGTCTTCTATTGTTTGGGTAACCTATGTAAAGTATCGTCAAGGTGGCGAACAATCAATCGGTGCCGCCATGATCTTATACATCTCTATATGATCAATAACACCATAAGCTGAACAACATCTCTGCTATTTTATTTGTTTAGCAATGATGAAACAATCTACTCTTGGGTTAATTTTGTTTGGATTACTTCCTTAAATTCACAGCTTAAACTGCATAGCGTAGGCTATGTAAGTACTATAAGATATAACCGAGACAGTTACTGTAATCCTTTACACTTATACTTTCTTCACTTGTTCAATTATGTAGGGGTGCATAGGCGGACGAAGGAAAAGAAATCCCGGATGATATGCATGGATGTCTGTGACTGTCCTAAACACTACACAGTTGGTAAGTGTTGCTTGCTCATGACTAATTGGTTTTGTTGTTTGATGGCTGAATCAAATTAACGTGTTTAGTTTTGTTTCCAGGCTATAATCCAAATGGTAATGGTAGATGGACGTATTCAAAGAAGTTTAAGATGTCAGCGTGTGCTCGGAAGCGTCTAAGACACTATGTTAGGTCATCTAAGCCCGCCATCAGTCACTACGTGTGTGAGATGAACAAGACCTTTACGAAGCCCGACCAGAGAATGGTTTGCAACTTTTGAATGTACTTATATTTGCATTAGCATATCAATCTATCATACCATGTGATTATAATTCTGATGTATTTTTGTAGTACTTCTCTACTATGTTCACTAAGAAGTATCTGGTTCATTTCATTAGCACTCCAATTGATGGGGTGAAGATCAAGCTATCGTCTGGACGGTGTGCAAGCCGTGTTCGCCTTATCAATAGTGTGGACAATAGGGCCAGCATAACACGTAACTAGAATGAGTTTGCAAAGAAAGTGAAGATGACAAAAGAGGATATATGTGTTTGCTCCCTTCGATCTCACAACGGGAAACCAGAATTCACTGTTCACGAGATCTAAGAAGGTATGTACATTCACTGCATGTTTAATTTGTAGAAGTTTTCTATTGCATGGTTTAAGCAAGCATGTATATCTGCAGGTGCCTACAATGCAGCATTTAAGGAGGAGTAGGGCAAGGTGTTTCATAAGGGCATGAATATATATCTAAACCTAGTAATGGTTCCATGTCTAGTTATGTTTAGTTGTTGCATGGACTGTAGCTAGGTACGTTGAGTTGGGGCGGCAGGATGCATTCCTTTTGGTATAGATCTATCCGTCATGATGTTTATGTAATGGAATGATGATCAAAATCATGAACCATGTGTGAGGTGTGCACTGTTTGCTAATCTCTAGGTCTGTTTGTTTTAACGCATCTCGTATTTTGCGTTTCTTAACCGGGAAATATAGTGGAGTATGCTGTGGAAGCTATCATCCTTAATAGGGAAGATGCAGTGGCAATTTGGACCAGGAAAAACAACATACATAATAAGCTCATGGCAATTGATATCATATGAAGGCAATAATGTGATTCTAGTTGCAAATTTATTTATTTATTACCTATGCATGATCTTATTATTATGGATTTGTTGTAGGAACACTGAACATATGGTATCATGTGAAGCAAACAGTGCTCATAAATTAGCAAGCAGGTAAACCCTTTATTTTGACTTCCTTACGAAATGGCTAATGCTATTGATCTGCACCAACAGAGCACACAATAAATTTAAGAATTAGCAAATGAGCTACCGGTAAAAAAAAGTTTTGTTTGCACATATATACTGAAAGTTCACCAAAGTAAACATGATACGGTTTCTTCCAGTAGCAAATATCTTAGGCAGGAATATCACAACAGCTTAGCTGAGTTAACACAATATTAACACTTACAAATCCAAATCAGTGGACTAAATGTCTTTACCCACAACATTAACTAGTCAAAGAGAATTTTCTGTCCATTAGGCCTGAACAGAGCACATCTGTTTTGTGGAGTGGGCAAAACTGGACCTGTGCGGTGATAATTTGGAATCTTAAATACGATATATGTAATCTTATGGCAATTGTTCTTATCTGAAGGGCAGAATACAATTTTATTTCTAAATCTAAGCTGCACACAATGAATCTTTGCAAACACTAAATGAAAGTTGGACCATATACACATATTGAGAAGGCAGGGGGGAAAATACGAGCATAAAAAATACAGAATAAGTCTTGTCCAACAGGAAATGCAAGGCAGCTCACAAGTCTTAGCCTGATAGGAAACTAAATTCATAGATTCACTTTGCAGGAGGAAACCAAACAATATCAGGAGGAAAGCAAAGATCAATTGGCATTGAAAAATTAGTTTTAACTGGTGTTTCTTAAAATTCATTAGCCAACGAGCACCTATCGATATTGAAACAAACACAAAGAACACTCTGAACAATTAACCAGAGGAGCGGATTAACAGAAAGGCATATGATATTCACAGCATCAGGAAAATTAGTAAGGAGGAGGGCTCTTAGATCAGCAAGGCTAGCAGTAAATAGAGGATATAACAACACATGCACAATATAAGAACAACAAGAGAATTTAGAGTACGGAACATGACCGAGCGGCATTTACAATTGGTAGAAATTGTCACAAGGAGATAAGACAGGAGGAGCTAACGGCGATATTTACAACGCATGATACTTGACTTGGCCAGGACTTAAATAGAGGAATTGTCATGACAGTGGCTTGACACAGTTTCACGTGTGTGAAAGCCCTGCCTTATAAAGTTGCACAAAATAAATCCAGTTCACACCCAAAAGTACGTTGACTTGATGATCTTCAAACCCGATAGCCAGGCTGTTGTTATGGTGCAGTAGAGCTGATAAGATTTGTTCAACAGGGCACCTCTCCAACATAGACTTTCATTGACAAGCAAGCAGAACATAGAAGATACCCTGAGAAAGAAGAGATGTCGCAGTTATTATCATACCACAACATACCATCATGGCTGCGAGGTAAGTAAAACCGAAGATGTGTTAGCCATACCGTATGTACATATCTAGATTACGCCATGGAAGGACTGATCCATGGAAGAACTACTGCTTTGGTTTCTTTGGTATGCCAGCCCCCTTGCCAGTATTGTTTGTTCTGAGTTTGATCCATTAGTACAAACGAAAGACATATTAGTAATTTTGTTCCCAGTGACAAAGCCTAGAGCTCTAAGATCTTATACAAATAGTAGGGACATAAAGATTAGACATAGGAAGTGCAGAACAACATAAATGAGCAAAAGCATCATTGAATCTTAGCACATAGAAAACCAACTATGTAGATACTCAATCTGCATGCACATGCAACAAAAAAGAAATAAGAACACATATAAAAATGATGCAAGTCAAGGAATGTTTTATTGAGTCTGTCATAAATATAAAAACAGCAGTTCTAGAAAGAAAAGCCTGATCAAATGGCATTGCATGCATTAGTGAAGAAGGAGGCATAGTAAACATGCAGAGGGAAGACTGTTTTTCACTGTAAAGAACAGACGACGCAGCAGATTTCTACACGAAAGACTAATATTACCAAATAGGCATTCAACTTGCAATGAAACATGCAAAAGATGAGTTTTCTATGGGCAGGTAATTAATCCGCATGTTGTAGAGAGCTCGGAACAATTAGTGAACCTGGTAATGAACTTGTATTTAGTAAATTTTTAACAGACATGACCAAGCAGCAAATAAAACAATAAGCAGGCGCTACCACTTATATCAGGAAAAATACATATCAAATGCACATAGTAAATCAGGAATCATTCCATAGTCTAATAGAAGAACTTAGTTTGTTTTATAAAAGGCAGCGCAGGACGTAACTAAATTCAATGCCTCTCTCGTATGTGTTGAAATAGGTAAATGTAGCAGGGCATGAGTCTTTACCTTTTGAGCTTAGAGGGGTCAAGAAGGGTGGCCTTTGGATCCTCAGCAACTGCACCTTCAGTTCCCTGTTTAACCTATATAATTTGGTGGCACCACAGATTATTGTACATGAAGCATGGGTTGTGCAAAATAGAAATGACATTTGCATCTTAAGCACAGGCACGAACATCTGGCATGGGTGCAGGCTGAACAACATTTCCAGCAATGGGAGCCTCTTCAGTTTCGGTGGCCACCTTGGTAGCAGAGGTAGAAATCTCAGCATCCTTAGATTTAGAGGGTCCAAGACAGAGTTTGCGGCGAGCACTTTTTGGGCACGGTGATTTACTGGTTTAAAAAAATAGAAGGCGTAAGAAAAGATCAAGAGACCTCCGAATGTACGATAGGACAAAGGAAGGGGCGATACCTGGGAGTTTTCGGCATAACAGTCTGTCCTTTTCCTTTGAATGCAGATATAGGAGTGTTCAACTATAAAAGAAACAAGGCAGAAATTAAATGACTGAAAGATACTTTCAAGCAAAACAAACAAGCAGCAGTTATACCTCATCAGGAGGCAGCACAACAAGTGTAGATGATCCTGTAGCAAAAGAGGTGGGTATGGACACTGCTATGTCTGAGCCCTCAGTAGAAGATGATGCCCCAGAGACGCATGACACACCGACAATTGCAAAGGGCACAAGCTCAGGCTTAAAGGTTTCATCAATTCTACCAACTTGGAACTACAGCTGGGTGCTTGTAGGCTGAAAGCTTTTAGTGGAGATAGAAACGACAAGCCTGTATTTCTGGGTAACAAGTCGGGAAATTTCAACTGGAAAACCTACATCGGCACCTCCTATCTGAGCAAGATTAAGTGCAGTTGTAAAACCCGGGTACTTGCGATAAATCAAAGTCATGAGTGGCTTGCCAACGATGCTTTTTGCTGCTCTATCAAAGAATATAAATTCCACCTCATCTGCGCCATCGCTTCCAGAGGTACACAGACAGTACCTAGACATTGCAAGGCAAATAGAGTCAGAAGCAATCCAGTAGACAGAAGAGAGTGGAGACTATTGTAAAGAGGCACTCACGAGGGATCTGCTGTAACAGAAGAACAGCCATAGTCTGAGCAACGGTACTGTCTCCCAGAGATGTATGATGTCTTATGGCATGCCCGACATGAGAGAAACCACCAAAGGTTGTCAGAGCCTAACTTTGTGATAGTAACTTTAACGATGAACTGTTTCTTCTACGGTTAACAACAAACACAAGTGTGATGAGAAGGATGACAGAAAGAAGATAGCAACAACATAAAGAAAGTAAAAACAGAAGGTACCATATTGTCAAACGAATCAAGGGCAAGCAACTCCCGAACACTCAATTCAACAGGAGGTTCACGAACAGGTGCTGGAACAAGTGCCTGGTCTCCTGTAACGTGAGAAGCGATAGCAGGAAGTCCTTGAACCAGGCTGGATGAAACAAGCTCAACTGTAATGCAAGGAAAACAACAGTATAAACCTTGAAAACTGATGAACACATAAAAAGAGAAAATACCTAGCACGGAAGGCATTCATCTCTGGCAAGTCCTCATCAATATACCAGCGGCAGGCAGAAGTACCACTCAGTCCTTTAACACCTATTGGGACACACAGTCAGGCTCAAATGTATATCAAGCTGGCATAATAAATGATGCAACAAGTGACAGATAGATTAAACAATCACCTCGGTATTGTTTTGGCAGTGTTCCTACAAAGATAGCAATGACAGCTTCAGATTCACTTGCAGCACGGATTTCTTCCACCTCAAACTCATGGGCTCGAGCACCCCAGAGAACAAGATTGATCTCATTTCCTCTGCAACCCAACAGGAGCAAGTAAAGAAAGGGAAAAGGCAGCGGGCAAGAGAAGAAAGGAAAAATTAACAAGGAACTCACGATTGATCTTGGAGAACTACAGTCCTAGTATCCGAAGGCTCAGCTTGATGTTGAGAGTGAACAGCGATGATGTCTGTGACCGCGACAATTCGGCCAATCACATCTGCAAATGGCAAGACAAATGTAAAACCACCCAATGAAACCCGAAGTGAGAACAAGGCATACATGAGGACAACATGGAATGACTAACCGATAAAACGAGGAGTGTGCGGGCCTGGCATCGGGATATCCAAAAAGGATGTGAGGCTGTAAGTGCAGTATGGGAAATCCTCTTCATCACCCACCACAGGATCAATAGTACTAAAGCGAGTGAACTGCATCATATATGGATTGTCAACAGCCCTGTAAGTGGGCTTGGATTGTTTGCACGCGAATCTCTTCATTAGATAAACATTGCCCTCCTTTAAGATATCGTTCACCCGTGCGGACAGGTCAGTAGGAATCCGGCCATGCATGTGGGTGCCCTACACATTTCCATCACAACTTAGATCCATGGGGTAAGATTAGTAGCATGAGCATATTTGTTGCAATAGAAAACGAACCTCTTTGTCAAGCACCACAATATCAGTATGCATAATATCACCTTCATCAGTCCCACCTCGGTAATACCAAATGCGAGAGACCAGAACCTTAGCATTCCGTAACAGCTCTCTCTCATTGATCTGCGAGAGAAGGCTGATCCTCTGCTTCCTCAGGTTCGAAATCTGCAGTATGCAAGTAGAATCTCAAGAGATCAGTAGAAAATGATGGATAAGTCTGTGTACTAGGGTCCTTGTGGGGCTGCAGCACATGGTCCTTGTGGCAGTTAGGAGGATAAAGTCCTGGACCATCAAGGACTGGCTGTTAGGATAGAGTTCTGTTCTTGACCATCAAGGACTGTCAGTTAGCATCTTAGACTAGAATCTTAGACTAGCATCTTAGACTAGCATCTTAGACTGGCATCTTAGCAGCATCTTAGCATATGCCTTGGCTGGCTAGCAGCCTATAAATATGTATCCCCAACCCCTCAGGTTGGCATGGCATTGTGTGAGAAATAAACCAACGAAAATTGTCCCAACTCTCCTAGTGTCATCCACAACTATCAATGCTCAGGTTGAAAGGTCTAACAAGTGGTATCAGAGCCTCGTTAACCTGCACCCTGAGCATTTCTTGTGAGCAGCCCAAGTCGGTAGCAGCAGCTGCTCCGTCTGCCTCTGGTTACCTTCCTCCCTCCGGACTGTCGAGCAGCAGCTCGTCTTCCTCAGCCTCCTCTTCACGCAACAGCCCCCCTGCAGTGAGCCATGTCTGCAGATCGCTCTCAGCACACGGCTACCTCGAGCATGCGGCGCCGGCAAGAGGCCGAGCGCGCCGTGGCAGAGGAGCGTGAGCGAGCGGCTGTAGCAGCGGCTGCTGTGGCGGCAAGAGTGTCGAGGCTGGCTGCAGCGGAGCTGGCAGCAGCCAGAGCGGAGGTAGAAGCAGCCAGGGCGGAGGTAGAAGCAGCAGCAGCAGCAGAAGCAGCCCGTGAGGCTACGGCGGATGCCAAGGCACTCCGCGGCAGCCCCGACAGCTCCAGCAGCTCCGCGCCTGCGGACAACGGCGCCGACGCAGATCGCGCCAAAGTGGCGCAGGAGCGGACGGCGCAGTGGGCAGCCGAGCACGCCCGCACTCCAGGTGGAGGCGCGCACCGTGACGGCGGCTGCAACGACCAGGACCGCGGCCTCTACGAGGTCCGGACTGTGGTCAGGGATGTTGGTTCTAGTGTTGGGTGGCCTACCCTCACTAAAACCAACTACGTCGAATGGGCCGGGATCATGAAGGTCGGGCTCCAGGTGCGGCGCATGTGGGAGGCAGTCCAGGACAGCAACGTCGACCACCTAGAGGATCGATGGGCGCTGGACGCCCTCATCGCCGCAGTCCCGCCCGAGATGCAGTTCTCGCTTTCCAACAAGCGGACTGCCAAGGAGGCTTGGGACGCCATCGCCGCAGCACGCATCGGCAGCGACCGTGCTCGCAAGTCCACCCTGCAGGCACTTCGTAAGGAGTGGGAGAACCTAGGCTTCAAGCCAGGTGAGGACGTTGATGACTTTGCTCTCCGTCTCAACACTCTGCTGCAGAAGATGGTGAAGTTTGGCGATGCCACCTACACCGAGGAGAGAGCTGTCGAGAAGCTTTTTCGGTGCATTCCCGAGAAGTACAAGCAGATGGCTTGCTCGATCGAGTCGTTGCTGGACCTCTCCACGATGACGATCGAGGAGGCGATAGGCCGTCTCAAGGTCGTCGACACCGACGAGCCACAGCCCCCCCGGGGCCCGTCACCACCGGCGGGAAGCTGCTCCTAACTCGGGAGCAGTGGGATCCCAGCCTTGGTGACAGGAGGAAGGGGGAGCCTTCCTCCTCGACGGGAGGCCGCAAGCGTGGCAAGCAGCGTAAGGCGCGAAGAGGCCCCCCGGGCAGGGCACAAGGACGTGCCGAAGGTGACGCCCGCGGAGGTGCCAAGGACGGCGCCGCTGGCAAGCCCAAGCCGGCACAAGACAACAGTTGCCACAACTGTGGCCGGTTTGGCCATTGGGCCAATGAGTGTCGGCAACCACGACAAGGCCAAGCTCACGTCGCACAGGCAAAGGAGGAGGAGACGGCTCTGTTCATGGTGCATGCAAGCATTGAGCTACCCTCGGCGACTCCAGTCGCAAAGGCTTTCATCCACCTCGATGAGCCAAAAGCACACGCTCTTCTCGGCGATGGCTCCGGGAAGGACAAGGCTACGGGGTGGTGCCTCGACACCGGCGCCACCCACCACATGACCGGTCGAAGGGAATTCTTTGCTGAGCTCGACTCCGATGCGCGAGGCTCCGTCAAGTTCGGGGATGCCTCCGCTGTGGAGATAAAGGGCGTCGGCTCCATCATCTTCACCACCAAGATGGGAGAGCACCGGCTGCTCACCGGTGTCTACTACATCCCCGCGCTAAGAAATTCCATCATCAGCTTGGGACAGCTGGATGAGAACGGCTCACGCGTGCTGATTGAGCATGGGGTCCTACGCATCTGGGATCGCCAGCGTCGCCTTCTCGCCAAGGTGCCCAGAGGTGAAAATCGACTCTACGTCCTTGATGTGCAGGTGGCACAACCGGTCTGTCTCGCTGTCCGTCGAGACGACGAGGCGTGGCAGTGGCATGAGCGCTTTGGGCACCTTCACTTTGAGGCCCTGAAGCGTCTAAGTGCCAAGGAGATGGTGCGAGGCCTGCCATGCCTCGACCATGTGGAGCAGTTCTGCGACATCTGCGTGCTGACAAAGCAGAGACGACTCCCCTTTCCCCAACAGGCGAGTTTTCGGGCTAAGGAGAAGCTGGAGCTCGTGCACGGAGGCCTGTGCGGCCCGGTGACGCCAGCCACACCAGGAGGTCGACGCTACTTCCTGCCGCTCGTCGATGATCTCTCCCGCTACATGTGGGTGATGATCCTCGGCAGTAAGGGAGAAGCGGCGGACGCCATCAGGCGCACGCAGGTTGGTGTGGAGGCGGAGAGCGGCCGCAAATTGCGCGTGTTGCGCACTGACAACGGCGACGAGTTCAGGGCGGCTGAAATTCGCGTCGTACTGTGCCGATGAGGGCATCCAGCGCCACTACTCCGCGCCGTACAGCCCGCAGCAAAACGGCGTCGTTGAGCGGCGCAACCAGACGGTTGTGGGGATGGCTCGGGCTCTCCTCAAGCAGAGAGGGATGCCGGCTGTCTTCTGGGGAGAGGCGGTGCTAACGGCCGTCTACATCCTCAACCGCTCTCCTACTAAGGCACTCGACGGCAGAACTCCGTACGAGGCCTGGCATGGGCGGAAGCCGGCGGTCTCTCATTTGCGGGTCTTTGGCTGCCTTGCGTTCGCCAAGGAGCTCGGCCACATCGGCAAGCTCGACGACAGGAGCACTCCGGGAGTCTTCATCGGCTACGCGGAGGGCTCAAAGGCCTACCGCATCCTCGACCCAAAGACACAACATGTGCACACATTGCGAGACGTCATGTTCAACGAAGGGCGAGGGTGGCAATGGGACAAGGCGGTGGACGACGGCTCGACGCCGACGTATGACGACTTCATTGTCGAGTACGCTCACTTCAAGGAAGCTGGGGGAGCAAGCAGCTCCTCTTCACCGGGCACGTCTACCCCGGCCCCCAAAACTACATCGACTCCGGCGCCTGCTACACCGACGACACCACAACCGGCGACGCCGCATACTCCAGCCCCGGCGGTCGCCACTCCGGGCTCGTCTTCATCAGCACCAGCTCACGCAGAGCACAATCCGATGAAGTTCGCTTCCCCGCTCACTCACGACGAGGAGCGGGTCGACGCATGGTATGGAGGCGAACCGCTGCGGTACCGTACGATGGATAATGTGCTCGGCGACCAGCCGGTGCCAGGACTGGTGCCACGTGACCTGGAGGCGCAGCTACAGCTCGTGTGTGAAGACGGCGAACCACGGTCCTTTGCAGAGGCCGAGAGAGACGCGGCATGCCGCGCCGCGATGAAGTTGGAGATGGATGCGGTCGAGCAAAACCGCACCTGGGAGCTTGCTGATCTCCCTCGAGGTCACCGCGCAATCACCCTTAAGTGGGTGTTCAAGCTGAAGAGGGATGGAGCCGGTGCCATCATCAAGCACAAGGCTCGTTTGGTGGCCCGAGGCTTCTTGCAGCACGAAGGAGTCGACTTCGACGACGCTTTCGCTCCCGTGGCACGGATGGAGTCCGTGCGACTTCTCCTTGCGCTGGCTGCCCAGGAGGGCTGGCGTGTCCACCACATGGACGTTAAGTCGGCATTCCTCAACGGCGACTTGAAGGAGGAAGTCTACGTGCATCAGCCACCGGGGTTTACGATTCCCGGCCAGGAGGGCAAGGTGCTCCGCCTACGCAAGGCTCTCTATGGCCTGCGGCAGGCACCCAGGGCGTGGAACGCCAAGCTGGACTCCACGCTGAAGAAGATGGGTTTCGAGCAGAGCCCGCATGAGGCTGCCGTCTACCGACGGGGGAGTGGAGGAAATGCCCTGCTGGTGGGCGTCTACGTTGACGACCTGGTGATCACCGACACCAAAGATGCAGAGGTGGCGGCGTTCAAGGAAGACATGAAGGCCACGTTCCAGATGAGTGACCTGCGGCTCCTCTCCTTCTATCTAGGGATTGAGGTGCACCAGGACCACTCCGGGATCGCGCTTCGACAGTCCGCCTACGCCAAGCGCATCGTTGAGCTAGTTGGGCTCACCGACTGCCATCCAGCTCTCACTCCGATGGAGGAGAGGCTGAAACTAAGTCGCGACAGCACGACGGAGGAAGTGGATGCTACGCAGTACCGACGCCTTGTGGGGAGCCTTCGCTACCTCACTCACACACGGCCGGACTTGGCATTCTCCGTCGGCTATGTCAGTCGGTTCATGGAGCGACCAACGTCAGAACACCAGCAGGCAGTGAAGAGGATCGTCCGCTACATAGCAGGGACCCTCGACCACGGCCTCCATTACCCTAGGTGCCCTGGGGCAGCACACTTCGTCGGGTACAGCGACAGCGACCACGCCGACGACATCGACACCAGCAAGAGCATGAGCGGGATCCTCCTCTTCCTCGGCAAGTGTCTCGTGAGCTGGCAATCAGTCAAGCAGCAGGTGGTGGCCCTGTCCAGCTGTGAGGCTGAGTACATAGCGGCCTCCACCGCCTGTACTCAGGCGCTCTGGCTTGCTCGACTGCTTGGTGATCTTCTCGTTCAAGACACCAGAACGGTGCAGCTCCTGGTGGACAGCAAGTCCGCCCTGGCCCTGGCAAAGAACCCCGTGTTCCACGAACGGAGCAAGCACATCCGACTGAGGTATCACTTCATCCGCAGCTGTGTGGAAGAAGGGAGCATCGAGGCGAGCTGCATCAACACCAAGGATCAGCTCGCAGACCTGCTCACCAAGCCCCTTGGGAGGGTCAAGTTCCTCGAACTTTGCTCCAGGATTGGGATGATTCAACTCTCCCACAAGACGACGTACAAGACTTAGGGGGAGAATGATGGATAAGTCTGTGTACTAGGGTCCTTGTGGGGCTACAGCACATGGTCCTTGTGGCAGTTAGGAGGATAAAGTCCTGGACCATCAAGGACTGGCTGTTAGGATAGAGTTCTGTTCTTGACCATCAAGGACTGTCAGTTAGCATCTTAGACTAGCATCTTAGACTAGCATCTTAGACTGGCATCTTAGCAGCATCTTAGCATATGCCTTGGCTGGCTAGCAGCCTATAAATATGTATCCCCAACCCCTCAGGTTGGAATGGCATTGTGTGAGAAATAAACCAACGAAAATTGTCCCAACTCTCCTAGTGTCATCCACAACTATCAATGCTCAGGTTGAAAGGTCTAACAGAAAGAGGTAAAGAAGGATCAAGTCTAAAGATGGAATTTATATGAACTCACTTGATAAATTGAAAGACAGGGCGCAAATAAAATAAAAACGACCCAGCAGGAGAAGGAAGCAGCACACACGATTGCAAAAGCTTTTTGACTCGGTAAATTGCATAACTTGACACACAGGGCAAAAGAATCGACAGACATACGAAAACTGAAATTGTATCACAACAAGAATATAGAAATCTTAAAAATATATATAAGCAATCTTATTGTATATATTTTATAGGGCAGGACAATCTACCGAATGGAACGAAATATCTCAGGGAACACGATGTTCCGTGTCTGAGAAGCAGGTTTATCATCGTCTCCTCTGATCAAGATTTTTAGTGATTTCTTTGAAGTAACACGGGACACTGCGACATACAGCTGCCCATGCGTGAACACAGGTGTATCCAAGAATAAACCAACACTTGAAAGAGTTTGTCCTTGGCTTTTGTTAGTGGTCATTGCATAGGACACTCTAACAGGGAACTGCCGACGATGCAAAGTGAAAGGCCATTTAGGATATTTTGAGGTTAAGCCTATTCTTGGAATTAAAACAATGTCACCTATATTAGAACCAGTCATGACAGTTGCCTCAATAACCTTATCAGCAAGTTTTGTGATTATAAGCCTTGTGCCATTACATAAGCCTGTTGATTGGTTCAGATTTCTCAGGAGCATTATGGGAACGCCTACTTTTAGTACTAATCTATGATATGGAAAATTGTTGACCTTAATCCCATTCAAGTATTCAACAGGATAGAAAGCATTCTGATTGCGAACTGCATCAGATGAATTGCCTATAGTATCACAACTTAAGTACTCTCTCTCATCGGTAGGCACCAAAGACAGAACACGCTCATTAATTTTTTCAACCACTTCGTTCGTTGGTGTCAGGATTGCCCTTTCTTTTAGATAATCAACATCAGAATACCTAATAGGAATCTCTTTGTATACAACTTCAACAATGGCATCAATTTTATCCCCGTCAGCATGTATCAAAAGCTCATCAGGGATGGTTATCCATGATGGCTCTGACTCACCCTCCCGAGCCACAGCAGGTGTCGTGCCTTCACCCAAACTGAGAACCCATTTCGCAAAGGCAACCACTTCAGACTGGAGAATTGGATCATTCGTGTGTGCAGTCAACCACATGTTTATATTTAGGTGCAAAACATCTACAATATTCCAGAGAGGAGAATTAGTGATCGTAGCAGCAAGAATCTACGCTCGAGATCCACCTTCAATGACTGGCAATATTTGCCTAAGGTCCCCACCCAAAATAACAACCTTGCCTCCAAAAGGAATTTTAGCTAAGGCAGGATCGTTAGCCGATAGAACATCACGAAATGACCGGTCCAAAGCCTCGAAGCACTTTCGATGGGACATCAACGCCTCATCCCATATAATAAGATCAGCTGATTCAATTAGAGTGGAGAGCATGGTAGACTGTTTAATTTCACAGGTGCCATAATCAGGCAGGTCAATAGGTATTTTAAATATAGAATGTGCTGTTCTGCTAGCAGGTAAAAGCAGGGCAGCCACCCCTGAGGACGCAACACACAGCACCACCCTCTTATTACCTCTAAGATAAGCATCAAGTGCATTTCAAAGGAAGGTTTTTCCAGTACGACCATACCCAGAGACAAAGAAGAAACCAGGTTTTCCAGACCGAACACGATCAATTATAGCAGAGTAAGCATGCAACTGGTCTCTATTTAATCTACTATACATGTCCACTGCTTTTTTTAGAAGACTAACAACATCAACATCTAGCGCATCAGAAAGAATATCATTTTGGACCGAGGCATTACCATATGCAGATTTTACAGGTAATTTATGATCTAGGATACATGCACTATTCCTAGCAAATATAACAGTCAATTCATCAAGCAACATGTCTCTTAAATCAACAGGAGGAACATCATATTTCAAATTATTTTTAGCCTGCCGAATTCTATGATGGATATCATCAGCTAAGTAAACCTCGTACTTTTCAAAGAAAAGAGCTTCATCATTAACAGCACAGTGAAGGATCATAGTAACAAATAGCTGGCGCAGCTGATTTCCCATGCCCCACTTGACAGCCTCGTCAAAAGCAGTATACCACTCCATGTCATCACCGAGCAACCCTCGTGCTCCACACGCTTCTCTAAACGTCGAGTATACGATGCCATTGTAAGTCCTGACATCCTCATAGCACGTCGCACCTTTGACAATCATAAGCAACATTCTAAAATAGAAAAGTTCTCCAGCCGCTGGATGCACAGAGTATATCCTACCAATTCTATCGCTTCTTGTCCTAGGTTTCCATCTTTTGTCCTCTGATATCCACGTCCATCTGGTTGGAAAATCACAGTAAGTTAACGATCTAGCAACAGGGTGAAGCCTGTTTGCCACAAACCATTCTGTTAGCATTGTTTTTTGCAGCCAGGCATCATCAATCACTGAACTCAGAGTAGCTTGTGTACGAAAATGTACAACATGCATGTTCAGGAGATGGACAGGCAATCTCTCAACAGACGGTGTTTTGCCATGTATATCATAACCGTAAACCCTCCAGAAAGAGTCATAGTTAACTATATAACGGCACTCTCTATACTCTTTGATCTCATCGACATCCTGGTCACCATCACGCCTAATATTTTGAAACAGGGTTTTTGACTTGTCCGGGCCTTTAGTAACATACTTATATAGATACTTGATAACATACGTTTTGTTACACCATTCAACATTAATATGCGCCTGCCACTTTTTTAATATAAGCATGTTATAAGGAATCACGTGTCTATTATCCAGCCTAACATTGTTCTTCATCACGAAAAGACCATTATCAGGACGCCTATATAAGGGGAAACCACTCTCATCAATGGAAGTTTCATCTTGAAATGGTTTTGGAAATTTTTTTGAGCAAAAACCTTTTTTCATGCAAGGGCATTTTGGGCCATCAACACCACAGGGACCGTGCATCATGAACTCAGCAACAAGGGCATATCCCAAAGGATCCTGTACAGGATCAGGGATCTCAGTTGAGATATAAGAATTTATAAGGGCCGGTGTGACAACTCTATCGTCCTCCTTCTTTTGCCAAACAAGAACGTGTGCATGCGGCAACCCCCTCTTCTGAAATTCAATAGTGTGCAGGACTGAAAATAGGAGGAAAAGACGGAGAAACCCATAAGAAGTAGATACAAGGAGAAAGATAAAAATGAGGAAAGCTTGCGAGGGACAGTACCAACAACAACTCGGCCAAAGGCGTTCCCTTTTTTAATCCGATGAAGGTACTGCAGAAGTTTCATGTGGTACACCCTAACAGCAATGTCAGCCCTATCCGTTGCTGTTTGCCCGGGCTCAACAGAATCAAGGATCTCTTCCCACTTTGGGTTACATGTGAAAGTAGTGAAGACATCTGGTGACCCATGAACACACGACACAGCAATAGCATCTTGAAAATTTTCATACATGTACCGGCGACCACCAGTATAAGTCAACGACAGAATATTTTTTTTCCATCTTCTGACCCACCAACCATACCCTCGCCTACCGCATCGATGATACCCTGAAGATTTTCAGCCCGCATGTCATCATTACACTTAATAATAAAATTCAGCCGGCATTCATCGATACAAGCTCGGAAATCAACAGCAGCCTGTGAGGATAACAGGCCACAGCATAGGTATGGGTTATGCTGCTCCGGTTTATAATGTGAGCAGAAGCAATAGAAGTCTTGCATGGTCATTTTAACCCTCTTGTTCGGATCATCGGTATTGGAATCAATGTAGCGCACACCGAGCTGAAAGCCACGCTCACCATAGGGGAATAATAGAGGGTATTGCAAAGGCATGTAAGTAGTGTCCAAGGAGGAAATACGGTGAAGACGGTCTGGTTTAGTACGTATTATCAGATCTCTACATGGTGCCTCCAACATAAACTCACCATAAACCAAGGCTGCTAGCTCATCAGTTGCAGGTAAATTAAACTGTGCACTATCATTTTCACCAGGAGCTATAAGTCTTATTGAAATCAGCTCATGCCTATTATTTTTCAGAATTTCACTGGCCATACGAAATTTCTTGACCAAAGAATTGCTCACATCAAGCATCTGCATAAGACCCTTAACAATCTCTTTGTCTAACCCTGCACCAGTTTCATTTTCATGGTTTAAAGCCTGAATTCTATTGCTAACCTCATTTTCTCTGTCATGTATGTATAACTCTGCATATTTGGGAGAATCACCCTCAATTGGAAGCAACGAGCCTATACGATGGCAAACCTGACCATTGATTTTAAAAATTTTTGGACCCCCACCATCATTTACAGAGTGGTCAATATTTGCCCCCATGGATGTAAAAGCAAACAGGCAATTGTACTGGCGTATTTGCTTAATAAACTTTTGGCTGCGGGGTGGGCCTTTATAATCAAGTAGGGTTGCCAGGAATGGCGGTGGTTTTTCAAAGGGTTTAACAAAGACCTTGCCAGTCTTACAACAGTTGTTGTAGATCACTCGTCTCTTGGTAATAGCAGATTGCGACTTAACCCTCTCACGCCACCAAAAGCTAGCCTGGCAGCGGGTGCATCGGTAATCAGGACCTCCATAGTAAGATCTTTTTGGATAAAAAGCTGTACGAGAACCGCATCTAATAAGAACGGATGACACTGGGAAAAGAGGAAGTAGCATGGACGACAATAGCAGAGAGCCATACCTTTAAGTATGACCACCTCATCACCGGAAAAACCAACCCAATCAGGATGCAGAGGTGACGCAAGGGCATCCTCTGTGCAAACCACAAGAAGAGAATACTAACATGGCAGATAAGAAGAAGTAAGCAACCTATGACCAACCAAGGGGAATAAGAACTAACCACCCCTGTTATGAGCGTGTAGCCTTTTCAACAAGAACTTGCATCTCTTACGATTCCTCGCAGTCTCAGCAGAAGAAAGGAAAGGAAAGAAGCCATCTCCTATGGATATAGAGAAGATAGAGCACACTAAAAAATTAAGGGCTGGCTATTAACAGTTGTCTAATAGAATTCACAGGAGGACAAGTGGAACAGAACATACGCTTTCTCTTCCGAACAAGGGGAATGACAAGCCCTACTGGGACAACAGGCAAAGTAGCAGCACCACGAGCAGGCCTACGGGGGGCAACTGCACGGCCCAAAGAAGAATTTCTCCCGAAAGGACCAGGAGGCCGCCCAGGAACAGGAGGTCGTGCAGGTATAGCACGGCGCGGTGCCATATTGCGGGCAAAGGAACTAAGAGCATGAAAAAAGACACAACATTTTGCTGCAACAGAAAAGAAGACGAACACAGTTTTTTTGAAATCGGCATGATGAAAAGTAAAGAAAAAGAAGCACGGCCCACAATCCATAGAAGACGCAAGAAAGCAAATCAAAGGTATGAACTAAACTCATGGACAGCAAGTACAACAGCATCATCAGCAATTAAGTAGAATAATGGAACAGTAAGAACAACCAGCGTGGGCTAAATGGAGCACAGGGATGCTAAAAGGGCAGCAATGCTAGATTTGGAGGCGGTTGCGCTGGGTCATTAAAAACTCTTCTGTATGTTGTTGTGGTGGATGAGCGTGTGCAAGCAAGAACCCTCTCCAAATAAGCTGCATAGCGAACAGCTGATGCAGCAACAACAATGGCAGAGGTACCACAGTACCTATAGAGAACAACACATTCATAATTGTAATCTCTAACCACAAATCCATACAGTCCCTGCAGGAACCTAACTGCTTGAAGAGCAGCTCGCTCGTACGACTTTGCACAACCCAGGGACACAGGGCTCCAAAAGAAAACTCTCTGCGGTATTGACAGTATACCATCCCCAGGAATCTCGACCTCTACCCCAGCAAGGACATCACCATTCCCATCAACCTCACACAGGTAGCTAGCAGGAGGAAGCCCGTAATGGGCTATCACAGTTTCTAGAATTGGTACAACAATAGATACCACATCAGTCATCCAGGATATGCAAAGGACAATGAACAGGTGCAAAGAACAAGGAATAACAAGCAATAGCAAACAAAAACACGAGAGCACGCAACACAGGTAACGCACATGATTAGAACAAAGCAGAAGGGTAAATCTTAAAAGAGTACAGCAAAGGATAAGGCAACGAAAAGGTGGAACCTTGGTAAGATGAAAGGCAGGCAGCAAGCCTTCGCGTGAACCAAAGCGCAGCAGTAGCTTCGCTAACTGGCAGTGAGGAAATTAGGCAATGAAGCAGCCAGACGTTTCAAAGGAAGACCTGCAACAGATGGAAAAGCAAACCAACATAAGCAAACATGGACAACCACGTGGTCTGGCCTCTCACAGCAGCCCTTTCCAATATCTTTATTGTATGGAAATATCTTTATTGTATGGAAATAAATATACATGATTGAACTCAGATAGAGCAGACTGTATATACCAAACAAACAGGAATTAGAAAGAGAAAGAAAGACGACAGACGCAACACACACTTGCCTAACAAGAGCAGACAAAAATTTAATGAAGGACCACAAGCTCCAGACAAGAAGACAGAAGCTTGAGTAACGAGAGTAGGCAAAAATCTAATTAGAAACCACAACCTCTAGACAAGAAGGCAGAGGCATTAAAGCCTAGACGTCCAATGAACATGCCCAAACAGATTTCATTAAAGCCCACACATCCCAGGAACAAGCCCAAACAGAATTCGCCTGCAACAGACCCCATGACAGACCGAAGACGACAATCATCTCCTAAAAGCATCAGCACGACATCGCGACGAAGGCAAGGAGGCACAACAACGAAAGCATAAGGACATATGCAAAAGCAGCCCCCAAAAGCAACAGCACGACAGATCGAAGACGACAAGCATCTCCTAAAAGCATCACATGATAGATCTAATATGACAGACACAAATCCATGGCTCGGCGAAAAGAACCATTTAAACTGGGGAAAAGCATCTACTAAAAATATTACATGACAGATCCAACATGGCAAACACAAATCCATGACCCGGAGAACAGAAAGACCATTCAAACTGGGCAAAACCCATACATGCATTTCATCGAGCACATGATAAGCAGGGAAGGAGCTCACCAAGCCTGCAAGAAAAAACAAAGGAGAGGGAACAGAGAAGAACAAGTTAGCACAGATCAATCTACAATGAGAAGCAGCAGGAATCAACCAATCAAATCAGGAAACCGACCCTAGCCAAATGCAACAGCAGCAGCGCGAGGAGCCATGGCGAAAGAAGCCGACCACGGGCTAAGCAGGCAACGAGCAAACGGCCGGCGATGGGTGACCAACGACGAAGAGCGACAATGGCGG
>NC_041381.1:332268112-332334658 GCF_002162155.2 Triticum dicoccoides | reverse complement strand
AGAAGGAAACCATGAACCGGGTCACGAGCCTCTCCCCCAGGCATTGTAACTCGTAGGTAAGCCTAAAAAGGAACCCAACTAGCTCGACGTGTGGGACCAAGGATAGAAAGGGGCCACCCGCAGCGAGACGAGACCAACCAATCCCGCGTAGAAGCACGCATAGGCCGAGAACCCTTTTTTACCCACCGGATCGAGCGGCGCCGCCCACATGACCAACGGCGACCAGAGAGGCGCCCACGCACGAGACCGACAGATGGGGCCAACCGCGGCGGAAGCGGAGACGCCGTTGCCGGGCGTGGACGATTACGGTAAAGAAAGTAAAAAAAGGGCCTGACAGCCCATGATCCATTGGCCACAGCCCACGCCCGACCCACCCCTGATTTCCACCGAAAAAAGCACGCACCCTCCGTCCCACTGCGAGACTGGCCCACGCACAAGCGCGGCCCACTCGTCAGCTGCTCCTGGACCGATTATGCACCGTACACAAAAACAAGCTGCTGGATGTTTACCACAGCGATCAAAAGTACAAGTACCGCCGCCAGCAAGGCAAACCGTGCGGGCAGGATTATTTTGAAACCGCGATGGCGCTCAATCGGCGGGTGGTGTAGGAGGTTTTATATGTTAGATTGAGTTGGCAATTAAGCAGATCATAAAGCTAGCAGAAATCTGAGGAGGCTAGGTGTGGACGAGGAATCAGATACGGGAGATACCTGAGGCGAACGGACGTGCAACGAGCGGAGCTGCTCGCCGAGGACCATTGAGGAGGGAGGTCAAATCTGACACCATCCCACACCAGAGGTGGCCCACCGCCATTGACCTTGTCGCTGCCGCAAAGAAAACGGAGGGATGTGGATGGAAACGACGAAGGCAGTGAGGGAAAAGGTGGCGACCGGCTTCCCTACCGTGCTCCTCTTCGTCTTCGGTGGTGGAGGGTAGAGAGCAGCGAGAAAAGAGCGGGGAGGGGTAGTCGGTACTCCGCAGGGGAGGAAAAGCACCTGAGAGGCTACATCCGGCGGGGAGACGGGCCGTAGAGGTGCGAGCGGTGGCGGGTCAGATCGGAGCGGCGGTGCTAATACAAGGTGCGGCTGCAGGAGAGAACCGGCGTTGCGGTCGTGGGTTTGAGGGAGATGAAACTTGGGATTTTAGAGCTTGATTAATATATGGTGGCTGGAATTTTCGCTGATCCCGCCACGACGTATCCAAAACTTTTCAGGCCCGAGCGCTCTTTCTTTGTTGGTGCAAAAATATCCGCTGATCCCGCGACGTGTATTGAACGACCCCTTTCTCTGTTGTATAGCTGCTAGTGGAACCCACCTCATGAGGTTCCACGATACATTGTTAGTTCCTTGTTAGTTTTGATCGATCATTCTGGTTGTTGCAAAAATGAGCCACGTTACATTCTTTTGGGTACCTTACATTGTTCATGTTGTACAAAATACATCTTTATATAATCTGTATTACTTACAAAGAATATAAATTCATGTTTCGCTTTTCTTCCCACCACCTGTTCCTCCAACCTTGCTCGTATAATAATCAATCACCTTAGTTACTTACCTTCTAAACAAATCACATTTCAACATACAAAATAAATCAAGTAGGATTTGATAAATATTTATTTAATATTGACGGGTAAATCACAAGCTAACGTACTATAATATTAAATATTCCGTTGCGACGCATGGGCATTGTCCAGGTGACAAACAAAAATATAATGCAAAATCTACATTTTAACTACTGAATAACTCAAAAGTACACGATGTACTCACTCAATGTATGCATAGAGATAAATCAATGGGTAATCAATCGTGCATGAAGGACCGGAGAGGAATGAAAATTTGTGGAGGGAAGTTGAAAAGGATGGGAAATAGACATTGAAATCCGATGCCCGTCCATTCGCGTACATCGCAGCTTGCGCCGCCAATCTTCATGTTCCGGATGCTATGGGAGGAGCAACATTACAATCTGCAACTCCTCAAGCAGCACTGCCTCGCAAATTTAGATCCATGGCAAGCATGCAAACAATCAGGTTGTCGCGGCCATGGCCACGAAGAACCCGACCTTCATGCATGAATAATGAGTGTTGCAGAGTCCATGCGCAGCACCTGCAACATACGCCGCGAGCGATTGCATGGACGCATCATGGCAAAGGAGCGTGACACCCTAATCGCGGAGATCTACACAAAGGCAGACGTAGAGGTGGAGCGGGCAATCACGGACGGGAAAGCTACTACCTACGCCAGCGGCTTCGAGTCGTTCGCTCCAGGTCACGACGACCACGACGCTGGCTCATCCACATCCATCATGGACCTCAACTCAACCGTGACGTCCATAGCCAGGTGACGCGCTCTGGTGGGGAAGAGTAGGATATGAGAGACGGACCGACGTGTCCCATGTGGGCACGTCCGTTCCCCTCCGTTGGCGACCCGCAGCTTCACTTCCCGTGGTTCACACCGACGAAGATTTTGATATGTTAAAAAATATCATGTCCGCTTTTGTTTAATCAAATATGTAAAACAAGGTCATGAACCTGGTCCGGTTTAAATGAAAATGGCCCAATTTGAATTTGACCAATTTTTTTAATTTTGTTATAAATGTATTCGGGCGTTTGATGGTTACGGTTAGACGGCCGAATCCCGTATCACTGTCCGCGAATGGATACTATGTCCGCTTTGGGGGATAGCTTTGAAGATGCCCTAAACCAACAACAAAGAAAAGGGCACACTCGTCACACAAGGCTTTGAAGAACATAATAACCACTCGTCTCTAGCAACAAGACATATAAACCACTGAAGGAACATCGAGTATGGCATAATCTGTCAGCAGTAACAACAAGCCTCAAGCACGGGAAGGAAGTGAAGCACGTTCAAAGGGATGACCCACTCGACTTCCCGCTGGGCTTGCAAGCCCAGAATGGGCCTTGGGCCTTGTAAGAGTTTAGATACCCACTGTAGCTGTAAACAGGATAGGCAGGCACGGAAAACGGCTAGTGGATAGGACCGCTCAGGTTGTCACCCACCTCTCGTTCCTCCTCTCTGGTATTCCATCGTGTAGCTCGAATTCGAATACATGGTGAAATAGAGAGAAGATCTCAAATCCCATGTAACCTGAGCTTTCAATCGTCACCATCAAACTAGAGGGTCAGAGAAAACCGGACCTTGCTGCCATATATGAACATATTCATTATATATTGCACTAGACAATATACATTTTGAAATACACAATAAACATTTATATAATGAACATTTTTAAAGTCATGATAGTATTTTGAAATACACAATCAACATGTCTAAACATATGATGAAAAATTATTCTTATAATATGTGAACACTTTTAAAGTCATGATAGTATCTTAAAGTTATGATAGCATTTTTCCCTAGAATATGTGAACACTTTTTTAAATACACGATGATCAATTTTGAAATACACAATAAATATGTTTTCCATACATTGTATTTTTTTAAAAAGTTCAGTTAAATGCAATATGAATGTCTTGAAAATAGCCAAGAACAGTCTTTAATACATAATGAACTATTGCTAAATACACGATAAATGGTTTTGAAATTAACAAAGATCATTTTTGAAAGTACACGATTTTTTTAAATACGATGAACATCACTGAAATACAAGATGGATATTTTTCTGAACGAGTTGTTTTCTTTTTTATATCCGTCAAAACTTTTTAAAATTCATGTATTTTCATGAAGCACAAACACTCTTTTCTAAAATTCACTTTTAAAATTACATGACCAAAATTTTGCTTATTATTTTTACCTAGTTATACAAAATCATTAAAATAGAAATGCTTTTACAAATAGTTTCTTAATTTTTCTACAATGTTGGATTTCAAATGAACATACACGCACAAGTAGATATCCTTTTTTGAGTGTAACGTACAAGTAGCAAGTTTTGTTGTTGTTGAGAATTTGTACAAGTAGGACCTTTTTCCTTTCCGCAAAGAAAGGACCTTTTTTCCTGGTCGACATTGCAAGCAGTGCCGGCCCGATTTGCTAGACCCCGTGTGCACCTCCCTGGACCCTGACTAGCTAAGGCCCATCTCCCCCTAAAAAACGATAAGGCCCAGCTGAGGGAGACTTATTGCTGACAACGGGGCGATTTATTATATATATAGCCCTGAATCTGAGAACTTGCCAGTACGTGCGCATGTCTTGGCTGGTTTGCCTCTTTTCTATTTAGTGTGAGGTCGTTGGTTCGAGTTTCTGGTTGCCATTTCTTTTGTCAACGATGTTTTACCAATTTGCACATGTAAGGAAGATACCTCAAACTGTTATTCATGCACGTCACATGGGTACAGAGTGCCAACACATATATTGCATCACAATACAAATGTTGTTGTTCACTACCCTAGCAACGCACAGGTATCCAACGTATATATGCGTAGGTAGAGACATCCCTTGCATCACATCTTTAGAGTGTTGCAAAACATGTGTTGCTATATGGGGGTTCTTGTTGTAGTGATAAGGGGTTTGTATTTCTGTGTGTGGTCTGGTCAGCACGGTTGGGGAGGTGAACTTTGCATATGCCGGGGTTTATAGGGAGACACTCTCCGAGTTAAATCCGCAATGCATTCCATAGATAATCTGACTACTTTTTATGTTTTCATGAATCTCAGATTCTGAACAGCATCATAATGATTATGAGCTTGTGCGCATGAAAAGAATAAAGCAGAACAATGCCATGACTGTCAAACTTGGCATTAAGGGACTGAAATCAAGTCTGGATGCAATGCAATGCAAATGCTCTCCACCTACAGATTCATACTTAGAATATGATCCTAACAGTGATTCTGAGCTAGAGGGGGACCTAGGTCAATGTAGCTCCCTAGTGGAGGAGTCAGAGGAAGATGTCCTATCTTATTCACCCATCAAGGTACTTGCTCTAACTTTCCAAGGTTACATTGCTCACACATATCTTGCAACTGATGCCTTGCATTGCTTCTACTTTATTGAACTGCTATTAGCTTAGCTAACACATCGTGTATGTGAATATGCCCTGCCTATCCATTTTTAGTACATATTTCATCTGTCATCATACCATATTTATCCATTCAAATGCTGTTCTTGTGTATCAGACGTTCAAAAGGAAGAGGGCGATTACTGATCGTGGAGGAGCACAAGCAAAGTATTTGGAAAAGGTAGTGGCACCTGATAAATCAAATAGCCCATTAGGTGTGCAATATCACCTGACCCACAAAATACCCCAACTCTAGCAGACTCTAGCCCTACTACACTGGTCATTTCTGATGCCCCAACTCAGCAGACCCCAACTGCAGTAAACAGTATGATTATGCCAGTTGACATAGCACCAGCTGTACGACGCAAAACCCCCATTCTAGCAAAGAGTACACCAAATCCAGTTACCAAATCCCTTTTCGAACCAGAGAGAGCCCCAATTGCAGCAAATAGGACCCATGTTCCATTTCTTCCCAGTTTAGAAGACGAAGCTTATGTTGTTGTTAGGAACTTTGTGCGCATCTTTCCTTCATACCGCAGACACAGAACAATTTCCAGTCTTCCTCCCTGAGTTATGTACTAATATTATTCATGGTCATTACTGCATATGTTTCTGCTGATAGAATACACAATATTTCATTCTTTTAAATAGGCGAGGAGCAAACTGGATTGTGATGACGAGCAAGAGTTGGTTGCGCTTTTCAAGCACTCGTTGATGAAGTATCATTCCTACGCTGAGGCAAGCGCACTTCGATGGCAAGCCTCTAAATGAAATTTCTGTAAAGTCTCCGGCGCTACATTTATCCGACGGTGACTGGAATAATCTTGTTACACATTGGTATCGGCTGCAGCGTAAGGTACTGTCTATGATATCACATCACAATTTGAACTACATTTCTGCATTTGCCTTCATGTCTCACTTGTACGAAAACTGTTAGCAAAAGAACATTCGTTCTCAAGGGACCACAGAATCTCACAACTATACTGCACACTGCATTGCTCTTGTGAGTACCTCTTGTCCTGTATGACCATACTTACTTTCATAGTTGTTTGATTATGTAGCATCACTGCGCATGTTAGCCTCGTAATCGTCCATTTGGTGGACATTATAAGATCCATATGGACTCTTACACAAATTTAGAATCAACCCTATGCTTTTGAAGAGGTTTAGCTCTGCAGTCCTCTTGTAAGGACTGAACGTGGTCTATCACTGTACTTACATTAACAGCTACTCCCTCCGTCCCATAATATAAGAACGTTTTGTACAGTACACCAGTGTTCAAAACACTCTTGTATTATGGGAAGAGGGATTGGTTCATTTTGTAGCATTCTGCATCTTATCTCCCTTGCCCACCATTTACTAAAAAGGATCAGATCTATATTTAATCTTACCAACAAGTAGAATACACAGACAATGCCAGTGCAGAAGTGTAGCCTATTCCTCTTGTCAGTACATTTTGTCCTGTAACGCTTGTACTTCCAGGGATTGGTAGTTGATTATGTAGCATCAATCTGCATCTTATCTTCATTATCCTCTATCCCTTCCAGTATTATCATATCTATAATTACTCTCTACAAAATGTAGAGTACATGCAATGCTTATGAAGAAGATTCTGTGCTGAAATTCTTGAGTTATCCTTTCCTTGACATGGAGAAGGGCATTATAAAGCCGGTGTTAACTGTTAATATAAGTCAGTCTTTCTAAGCCTTTATCCTCAACTGCTGTTTAATTTGCTCATACTCCCTATCGTTTACTGCTGTTTAGTTTGCTGTTTCTATCAAAATGCATGTTCGCAAGAACCGTAAGTTCTAAGTTTTGCTTGTAAAACCAAATTTCTTATTCATACCATGCACATTACTTAATACTCCCTATATGTATGCTTGGTTTTGTGGATCTATAATCCAGTGTGTGGTGAAGCAGCCCACGTTTGCACCTTGTCATCTCCTATTTTATCTTACTGATGTGGCTGATGATATGAACAACATGCCATGCACATTATCCAAAATAGATACAATGATTTTCTTGGCCCTTCATCTATGCTTGTTATGTTGACATGGTAATCCAGTAGTGTGGTGAAGCTCCCCGCATTATGAACACTGCCAAATTATGCTATTGATATTTTGAACTTACTCTTTATTTTCTAATTTGAAATTGAATAGAATTGACAGAACAGTTCTCATATTTGTTTATACATGTGCAAAACCTGTCATCTCTCTGCTTTGTTTCAGGGTGATATTCCTGATGGCATGCACAAGTCTGCTGAAGGCTGTGAGACAAACCCAACATATATTGCAGCAAAGAAGGCAAAACATCTTGAAGATAGCGAGACAACCCCAAAGTCTTGTCTTGATGCAGTGTTCAAGTTACTTGAGACTAACAGTCAGACAAGCTCACATAATTCGTTGTCTGAACCAGTTCGACTTCTTCAGTCCCAAGTTCTAGCAGAAAGGCATTCTGCAACTCAACTTCGACTTGAAGTCCTATCTCTAAGAAAGATTGCGGAGAACACCAATGAGAACCTCATCGCTAAACAGCTACACCTGGAAGCTATGACCGACATGCTAGGCCGGTCTCACAGCCTTGCTCAGTAGCTTGCGCAACAGTTCCCCCGCAAGGCTAACCTTTCTTGAATTGTCTTGGAAGTGGTCTCGGTTCAGTATTATTTTGTTACGCTGCAATGGTGCCCAGTTTTTGTAATCTGCTTCTTCGTTGCGCTTTATGATCACTGGTGGCGAACTTTGTTGCCCAGTGGATGTAATATACCTTAAATCCTTTATTGTATAGTGTAGGTTTATTCTTAGTTACTATGCCGTAATTTCTTTATTGTATAGAGTAGGTTTGTTCTTAATTCCTACTAGTTACTGCCATCATTCGCTATCCGAAAAAAATCAGATGTAGTCGACCGGGCCAAAACATTCGACTCTAACGGGCCAGGTTTTTAGTGGGCCACAATTGGGCCGGCCTGCATCTTTCTTGGGCCCGAGTGATTGGGGCCTTCACACATTGCGCCAGGCCCAAACTTACACCGGCCTATATTTTAGTTGGGCCTTTTGTCGACCCAGCGCTTAGTTTGGCCCAGGTAGCGTTGGGCCATTAACATGCTGAATATTGTACTGGCCTGTTATGGCCGAGATGAACTGCTCATGTGCACTGCCTCGATCCGCTCTTCGTGCGGCCTCCGCCCTCTGCCGAACCGAAAGGGGCTCGGTCCCCATAGGTGTCCGCGGATCAGTTTCCCCGACATCTTTGGCGCGCCAGGTAGGGGGCGTCGAGACCGTGTGAACCCGATCCGGTGTGCGCACGAGCTGCATCTTCATCATCTTCATCAACATGCCACCGAAGAAGAAGGCTTCGGGGGCAACAGCCCCGTCGGCGTCGTTTCCTTCGCCTCCGGAGCAAGCAGACAGTGGGGTGGACGCCGGCGAAAGAACGGGCGCCGACGAGGGAGCTCACAGCGCTGCCAGGTCCAAGGACAAGGTGGCGTAGACCTCGGCGTCCGTGCGTGCACCGCGCCCATCTCAGGAGGCGCGGGAGCAGCAGCGTCATGGCGTTCGCAGCGCCATACGCCCGCTACCCCAAGACCAAGCTGGTGGTTCGCGTGACGTTCAAGACCAGCATGCACGCCAGCATGCTGGCCCCAGCGAGGTGCGGTCGCCTAGACGGGATGCTGCTCCTTCTAACTTGGTTAGAAGTCCGAGCATATCCCGCTCCTCGCACCGTTCACCGCTGCCGCCAACCACGCCAGCAGAAGCCTTGGCGCGGGCCCAACTGCTTCTAGACTACCCTCCGACGACGGACAAGACCGACGAATGGAGGGCCACTATCCAGAGCCTCATCGGCTTCGCCAACGGCGACACTGTGCGGCAACC
Source organism: Triticum dicoccoides (assembly GCF_002162155.2). NCBI lineage: Eukaryota > Viridiplantae > Streptophyta > Magnoliopsida > Poales > Poaceae > Triticum > Triticum dicoccoides. Next base: position 332,325,818 of record NC_041381.1, on the reverse strand, counting down.
CAGCGCTTCGCTGCCGCGGCAAGATTGCCGGACGCGAGCCGGTGGCGACAAGAACGACGGAGGTGCGACTTCCATGCACTCTCCACCAAGAAGGCCAAGATCGCCGACTCGTCGGATCCACCCCGACAGCGGCTCCACCGCGTCGTCGGATCCACGAGCTCGTCGCGACCAGCGCCAAGTTCTTCATAAACGACAACAAGAGGACGCTCGTACCCGCATCGAGCGCCAAAGAGAAGCGCGGCGTCAATCTGACCAGCGCGCTGGGCCCTCTGTCGACATGCGCACGCCGGGGGAACCAGGCGACTTGCCGTACACGGTAGGTTGCCCTGCGTTCACTCATGAGCTGCGGCAAGTCCAGTGGCCCAGCAAGAAGAACTTCAAACCAGACGTACCAGAGAAGTACGACGGCAAGTCACATCCGTCGGAGTTCCTCAGCATCTACACCATCGCGGTGCAGGCTGCCGGGGGATGGGATGACAAGATCCTTGCCAACTACTTCCCACTGGTACTTAAGCCCAACGTCAGATCCTGGCTCATGCACTTGCCGGGCAACTCCATTTCTTCTTGGGCAGATCTGTGCCATCAGTTTGTCGGCGCCTTTACAGGCGGCCACAAGCCACATGGCCAAGAGAGCGACCTTCATCTGCTCGCCCATAAGGAAGGAGAGTCCCTGCGCAAGTTCATTCAAAGGTTCAGCCGCGTACAGCACAACATCCCAGACGTCCACCCTGCCGCGGTCATCATCGCGTTCCATCAGAACATGCGAATCCGCAGGATGAGGGAGGAGATGGCGATGTGCAAGATCAGAGACGTCGCCGAGCTTTATGCCCTGGCCGACAAGTGCGCACGCGCTAAAGAGGGGAGGAGACTCCCCGGAGAGGATGCAGGAGCAGGAGGATCAGACAGTGAGGATGCCGCCCCGGCAAGGAAAGGCCGGCGGCGGAGCAACAGAAGGAAGAAGGGCAAGGAAGTGCTAGCTGTCGAGCAGTCCGGCAACGGAGGTGGCGCCAAGGAAGCTAAGGATGGTGGCTCCGGCAAGGAGACCCAGCCCGTGGCGGCCGCCGACAAGCCAGACAACTCCAGCAAGTAGTATTGCAAGATCCACCGCACCAAGGGCCACGATCTCCAAAGTTGCAAGAAAGTTGAGCAGCTTGTTGAGCTGCAAAAAGCTGAATACGAGCGACGCGACAAGGAGAAGGCCCAGGAGGGTGCTGGAGGAGCTGGCAAGAAACGCCCCTGCCGGGGAGGACGCCGCGGCAAGGCTAAGCAGCGGCAAGGAGACATGCCTCCCCGCGGCCGCGACAAGGATGAAGATGACGACGATGACGAAGATATGAAGGATGATGAGGCTGATGAGCAGGAGTTTCAGAAGGCCACAGAGGTCATGTGCGTTGACGGTGGTGCTTCTCTGCATACTTCGCACCGCCAACTCAAGTAGTGGATGCGGGAGGTTAATGCAGCAGAGCCATCCGTAGAGTCACGCAAGCCTCTGAAGTGGTCCAGCACGCCTATCATCTTCGATATTGAGGATCACCCTGATCGCGTAACTGCGGTCGGGTGCTTGCCGATGTTGGTTTCACCAACTATCCGCAACCTCAAGGTCACGAAGATGCTAGTTGACGGCGGGGCCGGCTTGAATCTGATCTCCTCCACGGTCCTTCAAAAACTCCAGATCCCCGACAGCGAGCTCGAAGAGACTGGCACGTTCCAAGGAATAAACCCGGGAAGGAGCAAGCCGAAGGGGAAGATCACGCTGCCGGTCACATTTGGCAGCGAGCTGAACTTCAGGACTGAGAGGGTCACATTTGACGTTGCCGACTTTCTATTGCCCTACAATGGGATCCTTGGCCATCCAGCACTCGCCAAGTTTATGGCAGCCTCTCACTATGCATACAACATGCTCAAGATGCCAGGCCCGATAAGTGTCATCTCTGTCCCTGGCGACAAGAAGGATGCCCTTATCTGAGCCGACAAGATCTACCGGGAAGCAGCAGCCGCAGCTGATCGCAACGCACTTGCCGCTGAAGCTCCCGGGGGGAATAAGAAGAAGACCAAGTCCGGCAAGAGCTCTGATGCCCACTCCGGCAGGTGCACCTCTTCGGAGTGCTGCGCTACCGTCGAGGACGCACCTTCGAGCTCCACCGGAAAGTACAAGAAGACAATGGCAGCTCCACTAGAGACCAAGAAGGTGTCCGCCAAGGAGGACGGCACTGGTGGTACCTTCACCATCAGTGCCACGCTTGACCCTAAATAGGAAAGCGCGCTCATTGCTTTCCTGCGGGCGAATGTCGACGTGTTTGCATGGCAACCGTCTGATATCCCCGGTGTTCCCAGGAAAGTAATTGAGCACCACCTAGCCGTTTGTCCTCACGCGCGGCCCGTCAAGCAGAAAGTCAGAAAACAAGCAGTGGAGTGCCAAGAGTTCATTGCAGAAGAGATCAGGAAATTGGAAGCAGCAGGCCTTGTCAGAGGAGTGCTCCATCCCACGTGGTTGGCCAATCCTGTAGTCGTGCGCAAGGCCAACGAGAAATGGAGGCTTTGTATAGACTTCACTGATGTCAATAAAGCTTGTCCCAAAGATCCATTTCCCTTGCCGCGCATTGACCAGATTGTTGACTCCACGGCCGGATGTGATTTGCTTTCATTTCTGGAAGCATACTCAGGATACCATCAGATCTTCATGGCAGAAGAGGATGAAGAGAAAACCGCATTTATCACCCCTTGTGGCACATACTGTTTTGTACGGATGCCTTTCGGGTTGAAGAATGCTGGTTCAACATTTGCAAGGGTAGTCCATGTCGCTTTTGAGCCACAGATACACAGAAATGTGGAAGCCTACATGGATGATATAGTGGTCAAGAGCAAGGACAAGGCTACCCTGATCCAAGATTTAGAAGAAACTTTTGCAAATCTGCGCAAGATCAACCTCAAGCTCAACCCCGAGAAGTGCGTGTTTGGAGTCCCTTCCGGCAAGCTTCTCGGGTTCTTTGTGTCTCAGCGGGTAATCGAAGCCAACCCCGACAAGATCAAGGCCATCGAGCAGATTGAAGCACCAAAGCGCGTCAAGGATGTACGAAGGCTTGCCGGTTGCGTGGCTGCTCTCAGCAGGTTTATCTCTAAGTCTGCTGAGCGCGCCCTGCCATTTTTCAAAATATTGAAAAAGGCAGGTCCAATGAAATGGACTCCGGAAGCGGAGGCTGCGCTGCAGGACTTGAAGAGGTACCTGTCCTCTACTCCAATACTTGTCACGCCTAAACCACAAGAGAAGTTGCTGCTGTATCTAGCGGCAACCAATCAAGTGGTTAGTGCTGCGTTAGTAGTGGAGAGGGAGGCAGATGATGAGCCAGCAACTCCGGCAAGCGCATCCACCGACAAGCAGGGGGCTTCTCCGACAATCTGTGGTCCCGACAAAGATGAATCTGCGCAGGCATGCAAGGAGGTGCAGAAGAAAATGGTGCAACGCCCAGTTTACTTTGTCAGCTCCCTTCTCTAGGGGGCTAGATCAAGGTACTCTGGTGTGCAGAAATTGCTTTTCGGCCTTCTCATGGCCTCGAGAAAGCTGCGCCATTACTTCCAGGCACACGAGATCACAGTTGTCACTCGCTTTCCGCTGAAGAGGATACTGCAGAATCCAGAAGCAACAGGCATGATTGTCGAGTGGGCACTGGAACTGTCAAGCTTTGGCCTCAAGTTTGAGAGCACTTCAACTATCCAGAGCAGAGCATTGGCAGAATTCATAGCAGAGTGGACGCCAACTCCAGATGAAGAAATTCCAGAAACAAGCATCCCCGTCAAGGAGACAAGCAAGGAATGGCTCATGTACTTTTATGGTGCCTTCTCGCTGCAAGGCGCCGGTGCTGGCGTGCTGCTTATCGCACCCACCGGAGAGCACCTCAAGTATGTAGTCCAGATGCACTTTCCCAAGGAGCAAGCAACAAACAATACTGCAGAGTATGAGGGTCTGCTTGCCGGCCTCAGAATCGCAGCCGACCTTGGGATCAAGAAGCTCATTGTCAGGGGAGACTCGCAGCTTGTCGTCCGCCAAGTGAATAAGAACTACCAGAGTCCATTGATGGAAGCTTATGTTGATGAAGTGAGGAAGCTAGAAGAGTACTTTGACGGCCTACAAATGGAGCATGTTCCACGAGCTCAGAATGACATTGCTGATGGCCTGTCAAAGTGTGCTGCACTAAAGCTACCTGTGGAACCAGGGATCTTTGTGCTCAAGCTGACTCAACCATCCGTGACACCATCAACTGGACAGAACAAAAAGAGAAAGTTGATTTCCGATGACTACTTTCCGGCAGAGCTTCCCGAAGCCGCCGCCAAGAAGGTCCCCAAGATCGACGCCAAGAGTGCTGAGGAGCAGTCTGCTCCGACAAGCCTTACAGCTTGTTTCGTTGAAGCAGACGCTCCCGACAAGTTTTGCTCCGGCAAGCTTGCCGGGGAGCATCACGCTCCGGCAGAGCCGCAGGTTCTTGCCGTAGAAGCGGATGTTCCCGCAGCAACAAATATGCCTTTAGTCCTTGCTGTCGAGCCGCAAGCTCCAGCATGGGCGCAGCAGATTGTCCGTTTCCTTCAGACAGGAGAGCTTCCCGAAGAGCAAGAAGAAGCGGAAAGAGTAGCCCGACAGTCAAGTATGTACAAGTTTGTCGACAACACACTGTACAGAATAAGACTCAACGGTGTGAAATTGAAGTGCATTTGCTGGGAAGATGGACAACAGCTGTTGGCAGAGATACATGGAGGCATATGTGGTCACCACATTGGCGCGAGAGCACTTGCCGGTAAAGCATTCCGGCAAGGTTTCTTCTGGCCGACAGCCCTCCAGGATGCAACTGCACAAGTAACCAAGTGTGAAGCGTGCTAGTTCCATTCCAAAAAGATACACCAGCCAGCTCAAGCTCTCCAGACGATCCCTTTATCCTGGCCATTTTTGGTCTGGGGGCTCAACATCCTCGGCCCCTTCCCCCGAGCTGTCGGGGGCTTTGAGTTCTTGTACGTTGCGATCGACAAGTTCACAAAGTGGCCGGAAGTGGAACCAGTGAGGAAGGTGACAGCACAGTCAGCAGTCAAGTTCTTCAGGGCGATTGTTTCCCGTTTCGGGGTTCCTAACAGGATCATCACCGACAACGGCACGCAATTTACAAGCCGCACCTTCATGCAGTACGTCCAAGATCTTGGCGCCAAGGTCTGCTTCGCTTCTGTTGCTCACCCGAGAAGCAACGGTCAGGCGGAGAGGGCAAATGCTGAAGTGCTGCAAGGACTCAAGACCAGAACTTTCGACAGGCTGCACAAGTGCGGAAGAAACTGGATCGAGGAGCTGCCGGTGGTTCTTTGGTCGATCAGGACGACGCCAAATCGAGCCACTGGCCAGACACCTTTCGCTCTAGTCTATGGAGCAGAGGCAGTTCTCCCCACGGAACTCGTTTACGGGTCGCCTCGAGTGCTCGCTTATGATGAGTTCGAGCAAGAGCAGCTGCGACAAGATGACACGCTGCTCCTTGAGGAAGACCGTCTTCAGGCTGCTGTGCGAGCCGCTCACTACCAGCAAGCTTTGCGTTGCTACCATAGCCGCAAAGTTAAGGCCAGAAGCTTCAAGGAAGGCGACCTTGTTCTTCGACGTGTTCAGTCCGCCAAGAATTCCAACAAGTTGACGCCGAAGTGGGAAGGCCCTTATCGGGTGAAACGAGTCACTAGGCCCGGCGCTGTCCGCCTTGAGACCGAAGATGGCATTCCGGTGAGCAACTCCTGGAACATTGAACATCTTCGTAAGTTTTACCCATAGGGCGCGGTTGCCGGAAGCTTTTCCGGCAACCACCTTTTGTACAAGTCTTGCCGCTGTTGCATGTAATCCTTTGTACAAAGCCGGGCGCAGACCCCGTGCATAAATAAAGCTCATGTACTTCGCACAAACTTGTCGATTTCATGCATTTTCTCTTTTTTCGCATATGCAATCTGACACCTTGTGCAGCACCAGACTCTGGTAAGCTGTAACGAGCCACAAGGCTCCATATCATTACTTTTCTTTTTCCATGTCTTTCTCAGAGAAGAGAAGGTTCCCTCGCCCACAAGATTTACCGGGGGGGAAGGAGGAGATAGTGGTATGGACCAGGGCCGTTCAAGAAAGTTTCGCCTTGCCGGGAAGCAAACAACAGAAAAGCTAAGTTGCCAAAGTTTGAGCAATCAGTTCTTAAATTTTTAAGTTATTTTCTTTGAACGACCGCGCTTTGTATGGCAAACCTGTGCGTGAAGGAACCAACTTGCAGCTAGTTGCGCCCTTACGTTGTTTCGAGTCCGCTCAACAACTTAAGTGAGCTGCGACTAGTTGCGACAAGGTTGCTTGTCGGCGGTGGCACCGCCAGCAGGCTGCTGAAGTTCCGCACTCAGCGCTCGCGGCAAGCGTGCCTTCGCCGACAAGTTTTTCCTAAAAAGCGTAGGGCAGAAGCATACAAAGCCAAGTATCGAGTAAAGGAAGTAACATAGCAAGTATTACCTAAGATAGAGTTATATTACAAAAGTAGCTTGTCGTGCTGCTAACAAAGTGTCCCTATGACATGACTGGCAGCGACAAGCAAAGCAACAAACAGACGGCCTAATCTACGCGGCCGCCTTCAACCCTCTTGACCTCGTTCACCCTGTTCACGATGGGTGCAACGAGGGCCTTGAGGGCGTCAAGATCAGCATCCGCCGACAGCCTCTTGAGGACGTTGGTGAGGTTCAGGCCCGGATTGCGGAAGGCCACCTTCACCAGCACCTTTTCCAAGACTCCGGCGCAAATCGAGCGCGACTCGTCGGCCAGCTACTTTGGGATCCTTTCCCGGAGCTGGTGGAGAGCCGTCGCTACGCCCTTGAAGAACAGAGTGAGCTTGACGCTGGGCTGTAGATTCTCATCGGAGGAGTACCCGAAGCCTTCCGCCCCAAGTTGCAACAGCTCTTCGTCGATCACCGCGGCAATGTTCACGAGGCCTTCCGTCCAGAGCTCCACAGTATCTCTGAGAAGATTCTGGGTTTCGATGGCCTTCGTCAACAGCGCCTCGTTGGCCTCGACCTCTTTCTTCAAGTCTGCCTCCCGCTTCTTGGCGCCGTCCAAAGTTTCCGTCAGGGTGGCTAGCTTCAGCGCCAGATCGGCGTTGGAGTCCTTGGCGGCGCTCAGCTCCTTGCCTTTCTCTTCAAGTTGGCCCTACAGCTCGCCATGGGCATGGGCATCCTTCTCGCGCTCCAGCTTGAGCGCGGCAAGCTCTTCGCCGCCCGCTTGCAGATCTGCCTCCAGCTGCTCCACCCTTACTTCCAATTCCTTCTCGGCGGTTTCGGCAGCCGCAGCCGCATCCTTTGCTTCTTGGAGCGACCCGCCAAGTGACTGCTCACGCATGGCGAGTTCTTCCTCGTAGCTGTCGAGGTTCACTTTGCGCTGAATCAGCTCGCCTTCTTGCGCTTGCAGCTTCTCGCCGGCGAGCCGCTGCTGCTCTTCAGCTTCGGCCTTCTCGAGAAGGAAGGCCTTCCTCTCCTCTGCTAGCTGCTCCCGCTCCTCCGCCAAGGCCCGGAGAGCTTCCTGGCGAAGACCCCGGAGCTCCTCCGCACGCTTCTCTATGTCCACGCTCGCCTTCGCGACGAGCGCTTCCCTGGACTCCAACTTGGCTTGGCGGGTGCGGTAGAGCACCAGCAGCCTCCGCAGCAGTCGCTCTTCCTCAGGCTCGCTGCTGCTTCCCGGCGCATCGATGACCGACAACCCTGCGGAGGCGAGCACTTCCCCATCAAGAGCTTCTCCTTCCACCGGCGCCCTGGAGCTTGACGCCCAGGGGAGCTTGATGTAGATGCCCTTACCAGCCTTCAGATAGGCGCCGGGATGGGACTCCTCGGAGTCTGGCGCAGCGGCAGCGGCGGAGGGATCAGCGGTCGGTGCAGCGCCTGGCGCTCCTGCGGCCTCAGGGCCGTCAGTGCGGCCGCCAGATCCCTCGCCGGCTCCCTCGTCAGCAGCCTTGGCGGCCTCTTCGCCGGCGGGCACATCAGCGCCGGCTGCTTCTCCGGTGGCCGCGGCATCACCAGTGTTACCGTGCGCATTCTCCTCGCCGCCCGCTTCGGTCTCCATCGGGTCTGCGGAGGGTGGATCTAACGACCGGAGGAGAAGGAGAAATCAAATAAACACTCAAGAAGAAAAATCAACAGAAGAACATAAGAGATATTCCAAGCAAGGAGTTACCTGCGCTGGGTTCTGTGACCATGGGCTCCACTACCGGAGGCTCGTTGGTGCTGCCCCTCGCCAGGGACTCCTCTCTTACCGGAGATTGTTTCCTTGCCGGGGAATGCTTCCTTGCCGGGGAGTCCGCCCTTGGCGGCGTAGACGAAGCAGACGACGAATTGGAGGTGATCACCACGCCCTCCTGATGAAGTGGTTCTGCTCCTGCGCACGCAAACCGGCGATCAGATGTCAACAAAGTAAAAGAGCGACCACACGCACCCAGAACTAAAAAGTAGACCAAGTACTTACGCTGGGGGCTGCGCTGGGGGCTGCTCTGCGGAGTAGCGGCCTGATCCGGCAAGATAACCTCGGGTGCGCCTCCTACTGTCGGAGTAGGCTCATCCTCGATGGTGACCACCGGAGTCTTGGCCCTCTTCGCCGCCCTGTGGGCTAGAGTCCTGAAAAGGAAGAGTCCAGGGTGGATCAGATCAGATGCAAGACAAGACAAGCAAGTCAAAGAACTACAAGAACAACAAGGGAAGCTTACTCTTCTTCTTCCTCCTTGTCAGAGCTGAGCGCGGAGAGGTCGAAGTTCGGGCTACCCCCGGCGCAACGAGGTGAAGGAGTGGGGTCCCTTGGCCGCTTGGCGGGGACTGCGGCGGCGGCCTGAGACGACCCTGATCCGGTTGCTGCCGCGGCGGAGCGCGTCGCACGGCGCTGCGGCTGTTGGCCCGCTTGCCGCCCTACTGCATCCCCGGTCCTGCGGAGGCGCCTTCTCGGCTGCGCTGGGTGCTGCGCTCGCGGCAAGCTTCTCGGAGAGGGCGGGCCGCTCGCACCCTCGGCGGGCTCGCTCGATTCAGCGTCAGGCGCGGCAAGCTTTTCTTCTTGTTCGGGCCACTCCCGTTCGGCAAGACTCGTCGCCAGCACTGCGTCTGCCTCCTCCACTGTGAACCCAAACTCGCCCGCGGCTGCGGCTGCCGCCGCCTCCTCCGCCCTGGTGGCGATGCGCTCCATCTCCTGGTCGGTGGTGTCGCGGGTGAGGAGCTTCTTCTCGTCGGCGTTAACTGCCACTTCCACTAGGCCGTCAAAGAACTGCTGCACGACCTTGTCGGCAGGTTCCTGCCAAGTGGGGATGATCTCGTGCGAATCGCACAGTGGCATCATCGCGCAGATGCGGTCGCGCGACGAGTTGTTGCACAGGGGAATGACGCCGGCCGGCAACCTGAACCATTCGGGGTGCTGCGGGTCGTGCTTGAATGTCTCCTTAAGAATCCCGTCAAGCTCAATCACGGTGAAGTTGTAGTTGAGGCCCGGGCGCAGCCTCATGATGTCTGCCGGGCCTCCGAATTCCCAGGCCGGTCTCCCCTTTGCCTGCAGGGGGGCGATGCGGCGGCGAAGGTAATCTGCGCCTACAGCTCCTACGGTCAGCCCGACAAGTCTAAGACGCAGGATCCGGTTGGTGGCGATCTTCAGCTCGTCGTCGTCTGTAGACAGAGCGCTCCAGTCATTGCCGCGCACTGTTGGGGCTTGGCGCAGGGCAGTGAACGGTTGCGGGTTCTCCTCCACAACCCAGCACCAATCGGCTCTCCACTCGTCCCATTTGCTGCGGAGCTCCCCCTCCAGATAGGTCTCTTTCTTGCCGGCCCGCGAGATCCAGGCGATCCCTCCGGCAAGAGTCTCTCCTCTCTCGACGCGAGGCATGAAAAAATGGCGGAAGAGAGCTACGTTGGGGTGGATTCCGACAATTTTTTTGCATAAGTGGGCGAAAACTGCCATGGTCAAGACAGCATTGGGGGTGAAGTCAAGGAGGTGGAGGCCATAAGTGTTCATGACGTCACAGAAGAAATCAGAGAAGGGCGGGCAGAGCCCGCAGTAGAAGAAAACGGCGAAGAAGGGGTACCCGCCAACCGGAGCTTCTTGCGAGGTGGTAGCGGAAAGTACCTTCGTGCGCGGGTGCGCACGTGTCGCCGTCGCCCAGAAGAGGTAATACCAATCCCTCAGCTCCTTCGCGGTGAGCTCCGGGGGAAAGGTAGCCCACTCCTTCCGCAGCGCCTCGAGCCGCTGCGCCTCGGTCGACTTCACGGCCTTCGCGGCCGCGGTCTTCGCGGCCTTCCCCTTCGCGGCTTTCGGAGCCATAGCGGGGGCGGTGAGGGAGGTCGACGATGCAAGTGGTGGCGGCGGCGACGGGGGCGGAGCACTGCTCTCTTTCGGCTTTGAAAGCGGAGGGGAGCGGCGGAGATTTCTGAGAAAGGCAACGGCAAAAAGTCGAAGGTGAGTAACTGCCTCTGTCCCCTCTACTTATAAAGAGGGAGGGGACGGACGTTACGCATTGTCAGAATAAAGAATACCCCCACGTCCTCTCCCACGACGCCGCAATCAACGCGTGCCGTTGGGGGGGAGGCGCAGAGGATGCGGAGTAGGAAACGGCACGACCAGGCCGCGTGTGCCCGTGCCCTGTTTTGGGCCTGGCCCAACAGCGCTTGGCACCGTGTGTGGCCCAGGCCCGGGGGCTCCTGTCGGTGTACTAGAGTAGGGGTACCTTAGTATCCCGAACTTGTGCACGGGCAGTTGCAGCACCCCGCGGCAGGGCCCGCCAGGTCACCGCCAAGACCCTCTGTGGCTCTTTAGAAAACAAGACCCCGGCAAGAGGAGCTTGCCGGGAAGCCATTCAAGAACGAAGTATTCAAAATGAGAAGACAAGGCCCCGGCAAGAGGAGCTTGCCGGGAAGAGACAAGGCCCCGGCAAGAGGAGCTTGCCGGGAAGGCCAACCATGGTACCTCAAGAAACACTTGCTGCAACGCACCACGCGTCCCGGCAAGGCTCGGTGAGCGGCAAGCTCCCGGGCCCGACAAGGTAGCGCCCGCGGCAAGATGCTTGCCGCGGGAAGCGGTCGCTCCGCGCCCAGGCTCCAGCACATCCGTCAACGTGTCGCCTTGGGACCCTTACAGGCACGCGTGGTGGAAGACTGTGCAGCCAGCGGTGCGTGGTGGCCAGCAACGCTGACACGAAGAGGCCATCGTGGCGAACGGTGGCGCTCCTAATGGTCGCTTTTCACACTGTTTAGGCGAGTCCGACGGGCATTCAATGCCCTTGTCCCCTGCCGTCAGGGTTAGGTAGGATACACTGTGGCTACAGTAGAAGTAGCTGTACCAACCGCATTCTTTTTCCTTTTTTACCCCTCTAGCCTACGTTGCCACTTGTCGGTGACCCCTTGAGCGTATAAAAGGAGGCCCATGCGCAACGTAGAAAGGGTTCGACTGATTCGAAGCTAGCACACACCCACGCTCGGTCTTGTAGCTCACCTCGCTCCCGAGCAAGAACACCCAATACAACCAAGCAGCAGTAGGAGTTTTATCTCTCCGGAGAGCTCCGAAGCTGGGTAAACTGCTCGTGTGCACTGCCTCGATCCGCTCTTCGTACGGCCTCCGCCCTCTGTCGAACCGAAAGAGGCTCGGTCCCCATAGGTGTCCGCGGATCAGTTTCCCCGACAAGAAGATTCAAATATTATTCATAGATAAACTTGATCATAAACCCACAATTCATCGGATCTTGACAAACACACTGCAAAAAGAATTTACATCAAATAGATCTCCACAAGAGAGGGGGGGAACATTGTATTGAGATCCAAAAAGAGAGAAGAAGCCATCTAGCTAGTAGCTATGGACCCGTAGGTCTGTGGTAAACTACTCACAACTCATAGGAGGGGCTATGGTGTTGATGTAGAATCCCTCCATGGTCGATTCCCCCTCCGACAGAGTGCCAGCGAAGGCTCCAAGATGAGAACTCGCGGATACAGAAGGTTACGGCGGTGGAAATTGTGTTTCGTTTGCTCCCTGGATGTTTTCGGGGTACATTGGCTTATATAGGAGCAAGAAGTACGTCGGTGGATTCCCGAGGGGCCCACGAGACAGGGGGCGCGCCCTATAGGGGGGCACCCTCCTATCTCGTGGAGGCCTCGGCTGCTTCTTGACCTGCACTCCAAGTCCTTTGGATCACGTTCGTTCCAAAAATCACGCTCCCGAAGGTTTCATTCCGTTTGGACTCCGTTTGATATTCCTTTTCTTCGAAATACTGAAATAGGCAAAAAAACAGCAATACGGGCTGGGCCTCCGGTTAGTAGGTTAGTCCCAAAAATGATAGAAATGTGTAAAATAAAGCCCATAAACATCCACAAGGGGTAATATAATAGCATGGAACAATCAAAATTATAGATAAGTTGGAGACATATCAAGCATCCCCAAGCTTAATTCCTGCTCGTCCTCGAGTAGGTAAATGATAAAAAGAGAATTTTTGATGTGGAATGCTACCTAGCATAATTCTTAATGTAATTTTCTTTATTGTGGCATGAATGTTCAGATCCAAGTGATTCAAAATAAAAGTTCATATTGATAAAAGAAATAGTAACACTTCAAGCATACTAATCAAAGTAATCATGTCTTCTCAAAATAACATGGCAAAAGAAAGTTCATCCCTACAAAATCATATAGTTAGGCTATGCTTCATTTTCGTCACACAAAGATGTTCCCAACTTCTATACCCCCAATGACAAGCCAAGCAATTGTTTCATACTTAAATAATCTCAAACTTTTTCAACCTTCACGCAATACATGAGCGTGAGCCATGGATATAGCACTATGGGTGAAATAGAATATGATGATGGGAATTGTGTGGAGAAGACAAAAAAGGAGAAAGTCTCACATTGACGAGGATAATCAACGGGCTATGGAGATGCCCGTCAATTGATGTCAACATGAGGAGTAGGGATTTCCATGCAACGGATGCACTAGAGCTATAAATGAATGCTCAACAAAAGAAAACTAGTGGGTGTGCATCCAACTTGCTTGCTCCCGAAGACCTAGGGCATTTGAGGAAGCCCATCGTAGGAATATACAAGCCAAGTTCTATAATGAAAAATTCCCACTAGTATGAAAAAGACAACTTATGAGACTCACTATATGAAGAACATGGTGCTACTTTGAAGCACAAGATATGAGACTCACTACATGAAGAACAAAGTGCTACTTTGAAGCACAAGTGTGGAAAAAGAGATAATAACATTGCCCTTTTTATTTATTTTCTTTTTTTCTTTTTCTTTTTTTTGGGCCTTTCTTCTTCTTCTTTTCTTTTTTTTTCTTTGGGCAATGCTCTAATAATGATGATCATCACACTTTTATTGATTACAACATATGAATTACAACTCGAAACTAGAACAAGATATGACTCTATATGAATGCCTCCAGCGGTGTACCGGGATAGTGCAATGAATCAAGAGTGACATGTATGAAAAATAATGCATGGTGGCTTTGCCACAAATACGATGTCAACTACATGATCATGCAATGGCAATATGAAAAAAGTAAAGTATGTCATGATGATGAATGGAACAGTGGAAAGTTGCATGGCAATATATCTCGGAATGGCTATGGAAATGCCATAATAGGTAGGTATGGTGGCTGTTTTGAGGAAGATATAAGGAGGTTTATGTGTGATAGAGCGTATCGTATCACGGGGTTTGGATGCACCGGCGAAGTTTGCACCAACTCTCAAGGTGAGAAAGGGCAATGCACGGTACCGAAGAGGCTAGCAATGGCGGAAAGGTAAAAGTGCGTATAATCAATGGACTCAACAGTAGTCAAAAGAACTCATATACTTATTGCAAAAATTTAGAAGTCATCAAAAATCAAGTACTACACGCATGCTCCTAGGGGGATAGATTGGTAGGAAAAAATCCATCGCTCGTCCTCGACCGCCACTCATAAGGATGCACAAGCCAGGTACACTTCATGTTTCAAATTTGTTACACAACTTTAACCATACGTGCATGCTACGGGATTTGCTAACTTCAACCCAAGCATTCTTTAAATTTGTAATCACCCAACTAGCATGACTTTAATATCACTATCTCCCTATCCCAAAACAATTATCAAGTATCAAATTGATCATAGAATCCAACTCACTTCCTATGATAGTTTTTATTATATCCAACTTGGATGCCTACCATTCCAGGACCAATTTTATAACCATAGCAAATACCATGCTGTTCTAAAAGACTCTCAGAATAATATAAGTGAATCATGAGCGACTAGCAATTTTTCAAAAATAAGTCACCGTCGTGCTCTAAAAGATATAAGTGAAGCACTAGAGCAAAAACTATCAAGCTCAAAAGATATAAGTGAAGCGCATAGAGTATTCTAGCAAATTCTAATCAAGTGGGATTCTCCCAAAAGGTGTGTACAACGAGGATGATTGTGGTAAATTAAAAAGCAAAGACTAATATAATACACGACGCTCCAAGCAAAACACATATCATGTGGCGAATAAAAATATAGCTCCAAGTAAAGTTACCAATGAACGAAGACGAAAGAGGGGATGCCTTCCTGGGGCATCCCCAAGCTTAGGCTTTTGGCTATACTTCAATATCTTGGGGTGCCTTGGGCATCCCCAAACTTAGTCTCTTGTCACTCCTTATTCCATAGTCCATAAAAGCTTTACCCAAAACTTGAAAACTTCACAACACAAAACTCAACAGGAAATCTTATAAGCTCCGTTAGTGAAAGAAAACAAAACCACCACATAAGGTACTGTAATGAACTCATTCTTTATTTATTTTGGTGCTAAACCTACTATAATCCAACTTCTCTATGGTTTATAAACTAATTTACTAGCCATAGATGCATCGAAATAAGCAAACAACATACGAAAAACAGAATCTGTCAAAAACAGAACAGTCTGTAGAAATCTGTAACTAACGCAAACTTCTGGAACTCTAAAAATCCTACCAAAATAGGAAGTCCTGGAATTTTTTTTATTGATCAGCAGCAAAAAGAATCAATGCAAAAGCATGTTTCTGTGATTTAACAAAACTAAATTCGTGTGTGCAAAGTTTCTGTTTTTCAGCAGAATCAAATCAACTATCATCTTAGGTTCTACTTGGCACAAACACTAATTAAAAGATAAAAGCACATCTAAACAAAAGGTAGATGCAAGATTTATTACTAAACAGGAACAAAAACTAAAAACACAAAGAAAATTGGGTTGCCTCCCAACTAGCGATATCGTTTAATGCCCCTAGCAAGGCATAAAAGCGAAGATAGATCTAACGAGTGCCATCTTTGGCACTAAATTCCTCAATAGAGCACTTGTGATCTCTAGGTATTTCTCCCTTTTTAGCAATGGCTAAACTTTTAGGCAAAAATTCAAGAAATTCATTGGTAGCAAAAGGTTCCTTAATGGTAGAGAGACAATTGGGATGAACACTTATGGATTTGAGATCCGCGTCTCCCTTACTAGAAGACTCACCTTTATTTTTAGGAACATAAATAAACTTGGCAGTTTTAGTAGGGGGTTTTGGAGTGTTTTTCATGGAGGAAAATGCGGAACCTAAGTTTGTAATGATATCCTCAAGTTTACCAATTCTAGTAGAGTCTAGATCTATTTTTTCATTGACTATAGATTCTTTTTCTTTAAGATTTTTCAAAGTAACTCCAACCCTATATCCATATTGGGTAATGTGATTATGAATCTTTTTATCCAAATTTTCAATCAACTCAACACTGGCAATTTATTTTCAATAATCTCAAGCCGTTGCATAATGTGTTCTAAAGTTAAAACAGTTCCATTGACCAAAAGAGGTGGTGGGCCAAACAAATCTAACATAGCATTATAAGCATCAAACGTATGGCTACTCATGGAATCACCTCCAGTAGCAATATCAAGAACAAATCTATTCCAAGGAGTGATGTCTAAATAAAAATTGCGGAGAAGAACGGAAGTAGAAAGCTTCCTAGTAGATTTATATTGGGCATTGCAAATTCTATGCCAAGCATCTTTTAAATTTTCTCCCTCCCTTTGCTTAAAATAGAGAATTTCATATTCGGGATTGATAATAAGGATAGGAGGACTAGTCATGACGACAAGGTAAACGATCTAACACACGGGCAAACAAAAAAGGCAAGCGAAAAAGAGAGGAGGAGATTGGGAAAGAGAGGGCGAATAAAACGGCAAAGGTGAAGTGGGGGAGAGGAAAACAAGAGGCAAATGGCAAATAATGTAAATGCGAGGGAGATGAGTTTGTGATGGGTACTTGGTATGTCTTGACTTGAGAGAAGACCTCCCCAGCAATGGCGCCAGAAATCCTTCTTGCTACGTCTTGAGCTTGCGTTGGTTTTCCTTGAAGAGGAAAGGGTGATGCAGAAATAGTATCGTAAGTATTTCCCTCAGTTTTTGAGAACCAAGGTATCAATCCAGTAGGAGGCTCCTCAAAAGTCCCACACACCTACACAAACAAACAAAGAACTCGCAACCAACGCAATAAAGGGGTTGTCAATCCCTTCACGACCACTTGTGAAAGTGAGATCTGATAGAGATAGTATGATAAGATAAATATATTTTTGGTATTTTATAATATAGATGCAAAAAGTAAAGATGCAAATAAAAGTAGATTGGAAGCAAATATGATAAGAGATAGACCTGGGGGCCATAGGTTTCACTAGTGGCTTCTCTCTAGATAGCATAAGTATTATGGTGGTGAACAACTTACTGTCGAGCAATTGATAGAAAAGCGAATAATTATGAGATTATCTAGGCATGATCATGCATATAGGCATCACGTCCGCGACAAGTAGACCGACTCCTGCCTGCATCTACTACTATTACTCCACACATCGACCGACTCCTGCCTGCATCTAGAGTATTAAGTTCATAAAGAATAGAGTAACACATTAAGCAAGATGACATGATGTAGAGGGATAAACTCAAGCAATATGATATAAACCCCATCTTTTTATCCTCGATGGCAACAATCCAATACATGCCTTGCTGCTCCTGCTGTCACTGGGAAAGGACACCGCAAGATTGAACCCAAAGCAAAGCACTTCTCCCATGGCAAGAAAGATCAATCTAGTAGGCCAAACCAAACTGATAATTCGAAGAGACTTGCAAAGATAACTCAATCATACATAAAAGAATTCAAAGAAGATTCAAATATTATTCATAGGTAAACTTGATCATAAACCCACAATTCATTGGATCTCGACAAACACACCGCAAAAAAGAGTTTACATCAAATAGATCTCCACAAGAGAGGGGGAGAACATTGTATTGAGATCCAAAAAGAGAGAAGAAGCCATCTAGCTAATAACTATGGACCCGTAGGTCTGTGGTAAACTACTCACAACTCATCGGAGGGGCTATGGTGTTGATGTAGAAGCCCTCTATGGTCGATTCCCCCTCCGGCAGAGTGCCAGCGAAGGCTCCAAGATGATATCTCGCGGATACAGAAGGTTACGACGGTGGAAATTGTGTTTCGTTTGCTCCCTGGATGTTTTCGGGGTACGTAGGCTTATATAGGAGGAAGAAGTACATCGGTGGACGCCCGAGGGGCCCACGAGACAATGGGCGTGCCCTATTGGGGGGGGGGGCCCTCCTATCTCGTGGAGGCCTCGGCTGCTTCTTGACTTGCACTCCAAGTCCTCTAGATCACGTTCGTTCCAAAAATCATGCTCCTGAAGGTTTCATTCCGTTTGGACTCCGTTTGATATTCCTTTTCTTCGAAATACTGAAATAGGCAAAAAAAATAGCAATACGGGCTGGGCCTCCGGTTAGTAGGTTAGTCCCAAAAATGGTATAAATGTGTAAAATAAAGCGCATAAACATCCAAAAGGGGTAATATAATAGCATGGAACAATCAAAAATATAGATACGTTGGAGACGTATCACAGTCATCAATGGAAATTCTCATGACTTTGAGGGACTCATTGATGTCATGCTTAGGTGGAATAGATCTATGTTTCAAAGAATCAACATCAAGAGAAATTCTATCCACGTTCCTAGCCAACTCATCAATCTTAGGCAATTTTTCTTCAAGCAAAGCATTGAAATTCTTTTGATAAATCATAAACTCTTTAACACTAATCTCAAAATCAGAGGGAAAGTTATTAAAATTTCCATAAGAGTTGTTGTAGGAATTACCATAATTATTAGACGAATTACTAGGGAACAGCCTAGGATTAAAGCTTCCTCTATAAGCGTTGTTACCAAAATTATTCCTACCAACAAAATTCACATCCATAGATTCATTATGTTTCTCAATCAAAGTGGATAAAGGCATATCATTAGGATCAGAGGAAACACTCTTATTAGCAAACAATTTCATAAGTTCATCCATCTTTCCACTCAAAACATTAATCTCTTCTATCGCATGAACCTTTTTACTAGTAGACCTTTCAGTGTGCCATTGAGAATAATTAATCATAATATTATCTAGGAGTTTAGTAGCTTTTCCTAAAGTGATATAAAAGTGCCTCCCGCGCCCGAATCTGAAAGATTTTTCTAGAAGCAAAATTCAATCTGGCAATTTTTTGTATAATCATCCATAAATTCACACAATGTGTAGGACAATTACGTATCATTAATTTCGTTCTCTCCCAAGCTTGTGCAAGATGTTCATGATAAGTTGCTTAAAATTCATAATATTGTTTCTAAGAGAGATGATGTTAGCGGGAGGAAAATACTTAGAGAAAAAATAATATTTGCACTTATTCCATGAATCAATACTATTTTTAGGAAAAGACGAAAACCAAGTTTTAGCACGATATCTAAGTGAAAACGGAAATAGCTTCAATTTAACAATTTCATTATCCACATCTCTCTTCTTTTGCATATTGCACAAGTCAACAAACTTGTTTAGATGTGTAGCGACATCTTCACTAGGAAGGCTAGAGAATTGATCTTTCATGACAAGATTCAACAAAGCAGCATTAGTTTCGCAAGATTCAGCATCGGTAATAGGAGCAATCGGAGTGCTAAGAAAATCATTGTTGTTGGTATTGGAAAAATCACACAATTTAGTATTATCTTGAGCCATCGTGACAAACAATCCAACACACAAGTACACAAGAGGCAAGCGAAAAAGGGGCGAACGGGAAAAAGAGGGCGAATAAAACGGCAAGGGTGAAGTGGGGGAGAGGAAAACGAGAGGTAAATGGCAAATAATGTAATGTGAGGGATAAGAGTTTGTGATGGGTACTTGGTATGTCTTCACTTGTGCGTAGATTCCCCGGCAACGGTGCCAGAAATCCTTCTTGCTACCTCTTGAGCATGCGTTGGTTTTCCCTTGAAGAGGAAAGGGTGATGCAACAAAGTAGCGTAAGTATTTCCCTCAGTTTTTAAGAACCAAGGTATCAATCCAGTAGGAGGCTACACTCAAATCCCTTGTACCTGCACAAACAAATAAGAACCTTGCAACCAACGCGATAAAGGGGTTGTCAATCCCTTCACGGCCACTTGCAAAAGTGAGATCTGATAGAGATAATAAGATAAATATTTTTGGTATTTTTATGATATAGATTGGAAAGTAAAGATTGCAAAATAAAATAGATCGGAAACTTATATGATGGAAAATAGACCCCTGGGCCATAGGTTTCACTAGTGGCTTCTCTCAAGATAGCATAAGTATTACGGTGGGTGAACAAATTACTGTCGAGCAATTGATAGAAAAGTGCATAGTTATGAGAATATCTAGAAATGATCATGTATATAGGCATAAAGTCTGCAACAAGTAGATCGAAATGATTCTGCATCTACTACTATTACTCCACACATCAACCGTTATCTAGCATGCATCTAGAGTATTAAGTTCATAAGAACGGAGTAACGCATTAGGCAAGATGACATGATGTAGAGGGATAAACTCAAGCAATATGATATAAACCCCATCTTTTTATCCTTGATGGCAACAATACAATACGTGCCTTACTGCCCCTGCTATCACTGGGGAAGGACACCGCAAAATTGAACCCAAAGCTAAGCACTTCTCCCATTGCAAGAAAGAACAATCTAGTAGGCCAAACCAAACCGATAATTCGAAGAGACTTGCAAAGATTACAAATCATACATAAAAGAATTCAGAGTTGATTCAAATATTGTTCATAGATAATGTTGATCATAAACCCACAATTCATTGGATCTTAACAAACACACCGCAAAAAGTATTACATCGAATAGATCTCCAAGAAGATCGAGGAGAACTTTGTATTGAGATCCAAAGAGAGAGAAGAAGCCATCTAGCTAATAACCATGGACCCGAAGGTCTGAGGTAAACTACTCACACTTCATCGGACAGGCTATGGTGGTGATCGATTCCCCCTCTGGCCGAGCACCGGAAAAGGCCCCAAGATGGTATCTCACGGGTACAGAAGGTTGCGGCGGTGGAAATAGGGTTTCGTGGTGCTCTCGGATGTTTTCAGGGTATATGAGTATATATAGGCGAAAGAAGTCAGTCAAGGGAGCCACAAGGGGCCCACGAGGGTGGGGGGCACGCCTCCCTACCTCGTGGCCGCCTCGTTGCTTCCTTGACATCCACTCCAAGTCTCCTGGATTGCGTTTGTTCCAAAAACGACTCTCCCAAAGGTTTCATTCCGTTTGGACTCCGTTTGATATTCCTTTTCTTCGAAACACTGAAATAGGCAAAAAATTAGCAATTTGGACCGGGCCTCCGGTTAATAGGTTAGTCCCAAAAATAATATAAGTGTATAATAAAGACCGTTAAACATCCAAAATAGATAATATAATACCATGGAACAATCAGAAATTATAGATACGTTGGAGACGTATCATGCTATCATACCTAACTCTGCAGGCTGACATCGTGCATTTAATGCACCGCTTAGTGTCACGTCGTTGGTTGCCCGGCAAGTCGCCAGCTCCACGCCTACTCGCTTGAGACGTCTCTAGACAGGTTTCATTTGTGGGTTCACTTTGTAGGAAGTGCCACCATGTGGCGAATGGCTGCCACTTAATCATCATGTGTCTTGACACCGCACTGATCCACGACGTGGGTCGTGGTGGAGCAGTCGGTGGGGTGATCTGGTCTCCGCGAGTCCCGGCAGGCCCTGCTGGGACGCCTTGGTCCTCTTCTTCTGGGGGTGGCCTCGCCCCTTGCCGGGCTCGCCTGCCCGACAAAGGAGGCCTATCTCTTGATAACATCTGGTCCTTCTGCCTCAGTCTTGATTCCTTCTGATCTGTTAGTTGGTTCTTCGAGTCTCTTGGTCTCTTGTCCTGGTTCTTCAATCTTGATCTTGTGCCTGTGCACAGTCAGGTCAACATGCCCCGGGTCTGTTGCATCGACATAAAGCCTTCATGTTAAAACTAGACTATTGCTCATATAAATTTCCAAATTTCCATGCTACAAAGAAAAGAATATGTGATGAACATGTTAGGAAGCATTCCACATCGAAAATTCTGTTTTAATCATTTACCTACTCGAGGATGAGTAGGAATTAATCTTGGGGATGTTGATACGTCTCTGATGTCTGCTAGAACTACGTCGGTATTCCCCCAAAGAGGAAGGGATGATGCAGTATAACGACGGTAGGTATTTCCCTTAGTGATGAGACTAAGGTTATCAAACCAGTAGGAGAACCTCCTCACATCACGTTGAAGGAAATATGCCCTAGAGGCAATAATAAAGTTATTATTTATTTCCTTATTTCATGATAAATGTTTATTATTCATGCTAGAATTGTATTAACCGGAAACATAATATATGTGTGAATACATAGAGAACTATAGTGTCACTAGTATGCCTCTACTAGACTAGCTCATTGATCAAAGATGGTTAAGGTTTCCTAACCATAGACATGAGTTGTCATTTTCTAAAGGGGATCACATCATTAGGAGAATTATGTGATTGACTTGACCCATTCCATTAGCTTAGCACTTGATCATTTTAGTTTACTATTATTGCTTTCTTCATGACTTATACATGTTCCTATGACTATGAGATTATGCAACTCCCGATTACCGGAGGAACACTTTGTGTGCTACCAAACGTCACAACGTAATTGGGTGATTATAAAGGTGCTCTACAGGTGTCTCTGATGGTACTTGTTGAGTTGGCATAGATCGAGATTAGGATTTGTCACTCCGATTGTCGGAGAGGTATCTTTGGGCCCTCTCGGTAATGCACATCACTATAAGCCTTGCAAGCAATGTAACTAATGAGTTAGTTGCGGGATGATGCATTGAGATACCGACGATCGAATTTCGGGCAAGTGACATACCAATGACAAAGGGAACATCGTATGTTGTTATGCGGTTTGACCGATAAAGATCTTCGTAGAATATGTAGGAGCCAATATGAGCATCCAGGTTCCGCTATTGGTTATTGACCGGAGACGTGTCTCGGTCATGTCTGCATAGTTCTCGAACCCTAGGGTCCGCACGCTTAACGTTCGATGATGATCGGTATTATGAGTTTATGTGTTTTGATGTACCGAAGGTAGTTCAGAGTCCCGGATATGATCACGGACATGACGAGGAGTCTCCAAATGGTCGGCACATATATATTGGATGACTATGTTTGGACTTCGGAAGTGTTCTGGGCAAGTTCGGGAACATACCGGAGTACCGGGGGGTTACCGGAACCCCCCTCCCCCCCGCGGCCCGGGGAGTATAATCTGCCTTATTGGCCTTGGTGGAGAAGAGGAGGGGCGGCCAAGGCAGGGCCACGCTCCCCCTCCTCCTCTAGTCCGAATTAGACAAGGAGGTGGGTGCCCCCCTTTCCTTCCCCCTCTCTCCTCCTTCCCCCTTCTCCTACTCCTACTAGGAAAGGATGAGTCCTACTCCCAATGGGAGTAGGACTCCCCCTGGCACGCCCTCCTCCTGGCCGACCACCACCCCCTAGCTCCTTTATATACGGGGGCGGGGGCACCCCAAGAGACACAAGTTGATCATTGATCTTTAGCCGTGTGCGTTGCCCCCCTCCACCATAATCCACCTCGGTCATATCGTAGCGGTGCTTAGGCGAAGCCCTGCGTCGGTAGCTTCATCAACACCGTCATCACGCCTTCGTGCTGATGGAACTCTCCCTCGAAGCTCTACTGGATCGTGAGTTCATGGACGTCACCGAGCTGAACATGTGCAGATCGCGGAGGTGCCATACATTCGGTACTAGGATCGGTCGATCGTGAAGACGTACAACTACATCAACCGCGTTGTCATAACGCTTCCGCTTACGGTCTACGAGGGTACGTGGACGACACTCTCCCCTCTCGTTGCTATGCATCACCGTGATCTTGCGTGTGCGTAGGAATTTTTTTGAAATTACTGCGTTCCCCAACACACGTAAACAGCACCTGCAGACAAATAACAAATACTCGCAACCCGACGTGTTAAAGGGGTTGTCAATCCCTTCCGGGTATGGCGCCTCAAGATAGGCAAAAACATGAGGTAAAAAGTGGTAGATAGGATAAATAGATTGCAGAACAAATAAATTGCAGCAAGGTGTTTTTGTATTTTTGGTTTAATAGATCTTAGAATAAATGCAAGGGAAAATAGATCGCAAAGGAAAATATGATGAAAAGAGACCCGGGGGCCGTAGGTTTTACTAGTGGCTTCTCTCGAGAAAAATAGCAAATGGTGGGAAAACAATTACTGTTAGGCAATTGATAGAACTTCAAATAATCATGACGATATCCATGCAATGATCATTATATAGGCATCACGTCCAAGATTAGTAGACCGACTCCTGCCTGCATCTACTACTATTAGTCCACACATCGACCGCTATCCAGCATGCATCTAGTGTATTAAGTTCATGAGAAAACAGAGTAATGCAATAAGAATGATGACATGATGTAGACGATATTCATTTATCTATTGCGGAGATATATATATCTCATCATGTTATCCTTAGTAGCAATGATACATACATGTCGGTTCCCCTTCTGTCACTGGGATCAAGCACCGTAAGATCGAACCCACTACAAAGCACCTCTTCCCATTGCAAGATAAATAGATCAAGTTGGCCAAAAAAACAAATATCGGAGAAGAAATATGAGCTATAAGCAATCATCCATATAAGAGATCAAAGAAGACTCAAATAACTTTCATGGATAAAAACATAGATCTGATCATAAACTCAAAGTTCATCATATCCCAACAAACACACCACCAAAAGACTTACATCATATGGATCTCCAAGAGACCATTGTATTGATAATCAAGAGAGAGAGAGAGAGAGAGAGAGAAAGCCATCTAGCTACTAACTACGGACCTGTAGGTCTACAAAGAACTATTCACGCATCTTAGGAGAGGCACCAATGGAAGTGGTGAACCCCTCCATGGTGGTGTCTAGATTGGATCTGGTGGTTCTGGACTCTGCGACGGCTAGAATTGATTTTTGTCGACTCCCCTAGGGTTTCTGGAATATTTGGGTATTTATAGAGCAAAGAGGTGGTTCGGGGGGCACCCAAGGTGGGCACAACCCACCAGGGCGCGCCTAGGCCTCCTGGCGCGCCCTAGTAGGTGTTGCTCCCCTCGAACAGCCCCCAGGTGCTTCCTTGGCCCACTGGCTTTCTTCTGGCCCAAAAAAATCCTGCTGGAGTTCCGTTGCATTTGGACTCCGTTTGATATTTATTTCCTGCGATGTAAAAAACATGCAAAAAACAACAACTGGCACTGGGCACTATGTCAATAGGTTAGTACCAAAAAATGATATAAATGATTATAAAATGATCGTAAAACATCCAAGAATGATAATATAACAACATGGAACAATAAAAATTCATAGATACATTGGAGACGTATCAACATCCCCAAGCTTAATTCCTGCTCGTCCTCGAGTAGGTAAATGATAAAAACAGAATTTTTGATGTGGAATGCTGCCTAACATGTTCATCGTTTTCTTTTCTTTATAGCACGGACATATGTACTTTTATATGATTCAAAGCAATAGTCTAGTTTTGACGTGAAGACTTTAATACTCAAGCATACCAACAAGCAACCATGTCTTTCAAAATATCAACACTAAAGCAAGTTATCCCTAGCCCATCATGCTCAATCATTGATTTATTCATGAAACACACTCGAATATTAGCTGCACCCAATGCTCAAATACGATAATAGTGCCCCTTAGTTGGTGCTTTATAAGAGAAGATGGAGACTAAAATTCAAAATAAAAATTGCAAAAGTAAAAGAAAGGCCCTTCGCGGAGGGAAGTAGGGATTTGTAGAGGTGCCAGAGTTTAAAGCTTAAATTGAGAGATAAAAAAATTATTTTTGAGAGGCATACTTTTCCTACCAACGAAAACGACTTGGAGCATCCCAACACTTTCCATGCTAGATACATCATAGGTGGTTCCCAAAGAGAAAATAAAGTTTATTCCTTTTTCCACCATAACTTTCACTTTCCATGGCTACCCATATCCACGGGTGCCCTCCATACCAACAATTTCCAAGGAATTTATTATTTGACAACATAAAGTAAATTCATTATTCATTTCGGGACTGGGCATCCCTAGTACCTTTGCCGTACTCTCGTGCAATGACAAGTGACTAAATACTCATCATGAGAATAACACATCTAGCATGGAAAATATTGGCTACCCTTTACCGCCTCACGAGTAGTAGAGCACACAAAAGAGAAGTTTATTTTGAACATTAGAGATGGCACATGCAAATTTGCTTAGAACGGCATGGAAATACCGCATATAGGTAGGTATAGTGGACTCATATGGCAAAACTGGTTTAAAGGGTTTTGCATGCACAAGTAGTGATCATACTTAGTGCAAAATGAAGGCTAGCAAAGAGATTGAGAAGCGACCAACCAAAAAGCGAAAAATCTCGTACCCAAGCATTAAGCATAAGTAAGACAAAATAATGCACCATAAGTAGGATATAAATTTCATTGCATAACTATTGACTTTTGTGCTTGCATAGGGAATCACAAACCTTAACATCAATATTCTTACTAAAGCACAATTACTCATCAACATGACTCACATATTATATCATCATATCTCAAAACCATTACTAAGAATCAAGTTTATTTTGTCCAATGATTTTGATGAATTTTTTTATTATATTCTCCTTGGATATCTATCACTTTGGGACTATTTTCATATGTTGCTTTTGATAAGCTCAAACAAATATAAGTGAAGATCATGAGCATAATTTTTTTCTTTCTCTCAAAATAATCTAAGTGGAGCAAGAGAGAATTTCTTAAAATTTACTAACTCCCAAATAAATCTTAGTGAAGCATGAGAGCATTTCTTCAAAATTAACAAAGCACACCGTGCTCAAAAAGATATAAGTGAAGTACTAGAGCAAATCCATGGCTTTAAAATTTTAAGTGAAGCATAGGAGCAAGCATAGCACAATTTTTTGGCTCTCTTGAAAGGGTGTGTCCCGCAAGGATTCAACACTTAAAACACAAAGCAAAACAAGCAAAGACTCATATCATACAAGATTCTCCAAGCAAAACTCATATCATGTGACGAATAAAAATATTGTTTCAAGTAAAATACCGATGGTCGTTAGAAGAAAGTGGGGATGCCACTCGGGGACATCCCCAAGCTTATTTTCTTGCTACTTCCTTGAATATTATCTTGGGGTGACTCAGGCATCCCCAGGCTTAGCCTTTTGCTTCTCCTTATTCCTTCATCCATCGTAAGATAACCCAAAACTTGAAAACTTCAATCACACAAAACTCAAACAAAACCTTCGTGAGATCCGTTAGTATAAGAAACCAAACCACTACTATAATTACTCTAGAAAACATATTCTTATTTTGTTTTTGCATTATATCTACTATATTCCAACTTTTCTATGGCAAAAACTCGTCAAAGAAAACCATAGAATCATCAAAACAAGCACACAACGCAAAGAAAAACAGAATCTGTCAAAAACAAAGCTGTCTGTAGCAATCTCAAAATTTCAAATACTTCTGTAGCTCCAAAAATTATGAAATAAATTGGTGGACGTGACGAATTTATATATTAATCCTCTGCAAAAACAATCAACTTAAAGTAGCTCTTCTGTTAAAAATGACAAAGAAACTCGTGAGCGCAAAAGTTCCTGATTTTCAGCAAGATCAAATAAACTTTCATCCAAGTCTCCCCAAAGGTCTTACTTGGAACAAACACTAACTAAAACACAAAAAACACAATAATAATAGTAGCATAATTGTGAAAACACTCAAGAACAGAAAGAAAAAAGCAAAAATAAATTTTATTCATTGGGTTGCCTCCCAACAAGCGCTATCGTTTTACGCCCCTAGGTAGGCATAACGCGTAGGATCTAAGTTTTGTAATCTTTGGTTCTTGATCCATAAGATGCCCTCATGATTGATTCATATGGTGGAATAATTCTTAATCTAGGGAATTGTTCCATTCCCTTCCTTAGTGGAAATTGAAATTTAATATTGCCTTCTTTCATATCAATCACGACACCAATAGTACGCAAAAACGGTCTACCAAGAATAATTGGACAAGACGGATTGCAATCAATATCAAGAACAATAAAATCTATGGGCAAAAAATTTCTATTTTCAAGAAGAACATAATTAATTCTTCCCATAGGCTTTTTAATAGTAGAATCTGCTAAGTGCAAATTTAAAGAGCATTCTTCTATATCGGTGAGACCAAGCACATCACATAAATATTTCGGAATTGTAGAAACACTAGCACCCAAGTCACATAAAGCAAAACACTCATAATTTTTAATCTTGACTTTGATAGTAGGTTCCCATTCATCATGCAATTTTCTAGGAATTGAAACTTTTAATTCCAACTTTTCTTCAAAAGCTTTCATCATAGCATCGACGATATGTTTAGTAAAAGCTTTATTTTGTTCATAAGCATGGGGTGAATTTATCATGGATGGTAACAAAGAAATACAATCAACCAAAGAGCAACTATTATAATTAAAGTCTTCGTTATCCAAAATAGTGGGCACATCACTAGCTAAAGTCTTGACCTCTTCAAACCCACTTTTATTAATATTTTCAACAAGATTTTCACCCTCTGAATCATAGGGACGCCTTCTAACTAAAGTTGACTCTTCTCTAGTCCCTTTTTCATCAATCTTAAATTTACTAAATAAAGAATCAATAGAAGAAACACCAATCACTTTAAAATCCCCATCACTTTTATGATAGTAATCACTAGAAAACGTTTTTTCTGAAAATCCTCTTTTAGCTCTAAGCATAACAGTTCTTTTCTTACTTTCATCCATAGAAACATAAAGAGCTTTGATTGATTCTTCAACTTTAGGCACAAATTTTTTCATCTTGAGAGTTTCTACATCATGAGTAATTCTATCATCACTTCTAGACAAATCATCAATTTTATTTAACTTTTCTTCTATCGAAGTGTTGAAAGCCTTTTGCGTATTGATAAATTCTTTAATATTGTTCTCAAGATCAGAGGCGTTTCTATTATTATTGTAGGTGGGATTACCAGGAATTACCATAATTATTAGAGGAATTACTAGGAAAAGGCCTAGGATTAAAATTACCTCCATAAGCATTGTTGTTGAAATTATTTCACGAGACCAAATTCACATCTATGGCATCACTATTTTGCTCAAGCAAAGTAGACAAAAGCACATCATTAAAGTCAATAGGAGCACTTTCATTAGCAACCAAGTTCATAGGGGTCATAGTTGCTTGAACAGACAAGTATCCGGCTAGCTATGTTATATTACATTCCAATTGTAAGAACCATCTTCCAGAGAGAATAGTTCCGCTAAGGGTTCCTTTCCCTAGGTGAGCATGCGTTAACGTTCATGTACGAACTGTGATTGAAAATCGCAGTGTACGTAACATCTAGTGGTTCATAGTGTAATGAGTAAAAAACATCTTTAGTCCGCCGACTGAATATTCCCTTAAGAACGCTAGCTTTCGGCTTCACCCTGTCTGAGGTACACATCCGGATGACCCGGCAGTAACAATCACAGAGGTGCTCCCTTTATGCCCTAGCTGAACTAACGGGAACGTAGGGCATAAGCACAAGAGCCAGGCAACCCAGCTTGGCTAAAACTTAAGTCATATCGATGCATATAATGGCGAAGAAAAGGCACATACGAGGAAAAGATACATATGCGGTGAGCTTAATGCTCGAAAAATAATAATAACAAGCTTCTGTACAAGAAGTCCCCCAGGTATAATGGACATACATATTTGAGGATGTGAACGTTGTAGGTGCACGGTTTAGCCACACAAGAGCTTTAAGGCTAAAAAAGAAAAAGAGAAAAGAGAGGAAAAAATAAATAAATAATGGAAACAAAAGGGAGAAGGAGACAAACGAAGAGTTCGGTGCTAGGCATAGAATCTTCGGAGTCTGGCCGTGTTCCATGGGTTCGGCTCAAGGCGATTGTCTGATGCATCACGCATGTGATATGATCCTCCAGTGAGAACTTCGTCAATGATAAAGGGACCCTCCCACTTGGGCTTGAGTTTGTCCTTTTTCTTCTCCGGCAAGTGTAGAACGAGTTCGCCAACATTATAAATCTTGGCCCGCACTTCTCTGCTTTGATATCTGTGAGCCTGTTGTTGATAAAATGTGGAATGGGCTTTTGTGACGTCGCGCTCCTCCTCCAGGGCATCTAAGTTGTCCTGCCGATCAAGCTTGGCCTCTCTCTCTTCTTTCATGCGCACTCGAGGTGAGTCATGAATAATGTTGCAGGCTAACACAACCTCTACGCCGTACACCATGAAGAAAGGTGTATATCCGGTAGTGCGGTTGGGCGTGGTCCGCAGCCCCCAGAGTACGGAGTCGAGCTCCTTGACCCAGTGCTTGTCTGATTCTTTCAAAGACCGCACTAGTCTGGGCTTAATGCCACTCATAATAAGACCATTGGCTTGTTCGACTTGACCGTTTGTTTGCGGGTGATAGATGGAGGCATAATCGAGCTTAATGCCTAGATTAGCACACCAGGTTTTCACCTCATTGGCTGTGAAATTGGAGCCATTATCGGTGATGATGCTATGTGGAACACCATAACAATGCACAACACCAGATATGAAGTCTATCATTGGTCCGGCTTCGGCCATTTTAACTGGTTTGGCCTCTATCCACTTAGTGAATTTATCCACCATGACCAACAGATATTTTTTATTATGGCCTCCTCCTTTAAGGGGTCCGACCATATCAAGCCCCCAGACCGCGAAAGGCCAAGTGATGGGGATTGTTTGTAAAGCGGTGGGTGGCATATGGCTTTGGTTGGTGAAAAGCTGGCATCCAATACAACGTTGGACAAGGTCCTGTGCATCTGCTCGGGCCGTTGGCCAATAGAAACCTGTACGGAAGGCCTTGCTTACAAGGGCCTGAGCCGCGACGTGGTGGCCACCGAGACTGGCATGAATTTCAGCTAAGAGCTGCTGCCCCTCTTCCTCAGAGATACATCTTTGAAGTACTCCGGTAGCGCTTTTCTTGTAGAGTTCTCCGTCGTGAACCTTGTAGGCTTTCGAGCGCCGAACAATGCGGCATCCCTCATTCTGATCCTCAGGGAGTTCTCGCCTATTAAGGTAGGCCAAGAAGGGTTCGGTCCATGGGGCAATTACTGCCATGATAAGATGGGCCGACGGTGTTATTTTGGTGGCTGAGCCCCCGATGATATCGTGTGTTCGGAATTTGGGGTTATAGTCGGATCCGGACTGGTGTTGCTGCTCTCCCCTTACCACACCACAGATGGCTTGAAGAGCCGTTCTAGAAAGATGTTAGGTGGGATGGGGTCGCGCTTAGCGCCGACGCGAGCAAGGACGTCCGCCACTTGATTACTTTCTCGAGCCACATGATGAAACTTGAGCCCCTCGAACCGAGCCGACATTTTGAGAACGGAGTTACGGTAAGCCGCCATCTTCAGATCTTTGGCATCAAAATCCCCATTTATTTGAGATATTGCGAGGTTTGAGTCCCCGTGCACTTCCAGGCATTGTATGCCCATGGAGACAGCCATCCGAAGACCATGCAATAAGGCCTCGTATTCGGCTGCATTGTTGGAGTCTGTGTATAATATTTGGAGTATGTACTGAACTGTATCTCTAGTGGGGGATGTTAGGACAGCGCCCGCTCCTAGGCCCGCTAGCATTTTGGAACCATCGAAGTGCATGACCCAGTTGGAATATGTGCCGTACTCTTTAGGGAGTTCAGCCTCTGTCCATTCGGCGACGAAGTCGGCCAGTACTTGGGATTTAATGGCCCGGTGTGGTCTGTATGGTATGTCGAATGGGAGGAGCTCAATGGCCCACTTGGCAATCCGGCCCGTGGCATCGCGGTTGTTTATTATGTCATTGAGTGGTACTTCGGAGGCCACCGTGATTGAGCACTCTTGAAAGTAGTGTCGTAGCTTCCAAGATGCCATGAAGACCGCATATGCTATTTTTTGGTAATGGGGGTACCGGGATTTGCATGGTGTGAGGACAATGGATACGTAGTATACCAGCTTCTGAAGTGGGAATTTGTGTCTGTCCTCTTCTCGTTCAACGACGAGCACCACACTCATGACTTGGTGTGTTGCCGATATGTATAATAACATGGGTTCGCCGACGTTCGGTGTGGCTAGGATTGGGTTGCTCGCTAAAAGAGCCTTTATTTCTTCCAGTCCGGCCATTGCCGCGTCCATCCACTCGAAGTGATCGGTGCATTGGAGAAGGCGATATAGTGGCAATGCTTTTTCTCCTAGTCTGGAGATAAAACGGCTTAAAGCTTCCACACATCCAGCTAGTTTTTGGACTTGTTTAAGGTCTATTGGCATAGCCAACTGTGAGAAAGCTCGGATTTTAGCTGGGTTCGCCTCAATTCCTCTATTGGAAACGATGAAGCCCTGCAGTTTTCCAGCGGGAACGCCGAAAACACACTTTTCCGGATTGAGCTTGATGTCATATGTACGGAGGTTGTTGAATGTGAGACGCAGATCGTCTATTAATGACTCGACGTGCCTAATTTTGATGACGACATCATCTACATACGCTTCAACTGTCTTGCCGATCTATTTCTCCAGGCATGTTTGAATCATGCGTTGATAGGTGGCGCTGGCGTTTTTGAGTCCGAAGGGCATAGTGTTGAAGCAGAACGGCCCGTATGGGGTAATAAATGTTGTTGCGGCTTGATTGGACTCCTTCATCGATGGTATCTAGAGTATGCAACGAGGAAACACAATGAGTCGTGTCCTGCAGTAGCATCGATGATCTGATTGATGCGGGGGAGGGGGAAGGGATCCTTAGGGCAGGCCTTGTTGAGGTCTTTGAAATCAACACATGGGCGCTAGGATTTATCCTTCTTTGGTACCATTACCAGGTTTGCTAGCCAGTCCGGGTGTTTTATTTCTCTGATGAATCCGGCCTCGAGTAGCTTGGCTAGCTCCTCCCCCATAGCTTATTGTTTGGGTTCGGAAAAGCGTCGCAGTGTTTGCTTGACCGGTTTGTATCCCTTCAGTATGTTTAGGCTGTGTTCGGCCAGCCTATGTGGGATCCCTGGCATATCAGAAGGATGCCAGGCGAATATGTCCTAGTTTTTACATAGCAATGCTCGGAGTGCAACGTCAACCGTTGGGTCCAGCTGTGCTCCAATGGATGATGTCTTCGTGGGGTCCGTCGGGTGGACTTGAAATTTGACTATTTCATCTGCTGGTTTAAAGGAGGTGGATTTGGGTCGCTTGTCCAGGATCACGTCGTCCCTATCCACCGTGGAGCGTAGTGCGGTTAACTGTTCGGCCGCGAGGGCTTTAGGCAATGCCTCGAGGGCCAGGGCTGCGGTTTTATTTTCAGCACGGAGTGCTATGTCCGGATCACTGGCAACAGTGATAATATCGTTGGGCCCGGGCATCTTCAGCTTCATGTACACGTAATGAGGTATAGCTTGGA
Organism: Triticum dicoccoides; assembly: GCF_002162155.2. Lineage (NCBI taxonomy): Eukaryota > Viridiplantae > Streptophyta > Magnoliopsida > Poales > Poaceae > Triticum > Triticum dicoccoides. Next base: position 332,292,996 of record NC_041381.1, on the reverse strand, counting down.
AGCATGCAAATGCACCTCGCCCTAATAAGGCATGATATCCACTGTTGAAAGGGGCCACATGGAAATTTATCTCTTCGGACCGATAATTCTCCGGCGTGCCGAATACCATGTCGAGTGTGATTTTTCCCGCGCATCGCGCCTCCCAACTAGGAATGATTCCTTGGAAGGTCGTGCTACTTTGCTCAATGCGGCTCCTGTCTATTTCCATTTTGTTGAGAGTTTCCTCGTAAATGAGATTTAGTCCGCTGCCGCCGTCCATGAGCACTTTGGTAAGCCGAAAGCTGTCCACGATTGGACTAAGGGCTAAGGCGGCTGGTGACCGGACTGTCCTAAATTTTGGTTCGTCACCGGCATTGAAATTTATGGCCGTGTCGTTCCAGGGGTTTATTGCTACGACTTGGCAGACTTTAGCGAGGCCGCGTTGCGCCTATTGTTTGAGGCGAAAGTCTCAAAGACCGTCAATACTCTGAGGTCGTCGTCTTCCATGGGGTGTTGCTCTGCGGTATTTTTGGTGAGGAGATCCTCGCCGCTCTTGGCCACTTGCCGGAGTATCCAACATGCTCTAACGCTATGGGTTGCTATGGTATCCGGTGTTGTGTGTATTTTGCATGGCCTGTCGAGCCATCCCTCTAGAACGGTTCCGCGCCCCGTAATGGGCTTTGATTTCTTTACTATTGGATCGGGCAACCCACGAGGGTGCATCCTTTTTGCCCTGATGAGGGGTTGAGTGGAAACTGGTGGCTCCCAGGGAGCTGTCTGAGTTTTCCAGGCGCTTTCCATTACGCAGTACTTATGTACTAAGGTTTCCAAGTCAGCGAAGTGTAATACACAATGGCGGTTGATGGCATTGAGGATTCCCTCGTCCGTGCAATTATTGCAGAATACAGAGATTGCATCTTCATCCCGGCAATCTTTTATCTTGTTTTTAACAAGGAATCTGGCCCAAAAGTGATGGACTGTTTCCTCAGACTGCTGTCGTATGTAGATGAGGTCGCGTATATCCGGGTGGGTGGGTGGATTTGAATCTGAACCATGACCCAATTTGGGATCCTGAGTTTGAGAAACTTCCGAGCTTAATAGTTCGGGCTCCGGGATATCAACCATTTTTTAGGTCCACCGTCCGACTCTAAGTTCGGAAGAAGGGGCACGTCCTTCTGTGGATGGGTATCCGGCTCTTCGAGCTCAGAAATCCGAACATAGTTCGTCCTCAATATAGAGGAAGAGTTGTTGTATTGCTCCTCTACTACCGCTATTTGGTGGGTGATCGGCGGAGATTTGATTTCTCTCTGATCGGGTTTAAGCCCAATCCGATCATAGTCTGTAGCGACCCCCAAGGTGGCGATGCGATCTAGGAGTTCGTTTAAAGATGACAACTCCATCGGATCCATTTGTTTAGAGTACTCGGAGTCGACATGGAGGCGATTTTCGATGACCCGAGAAGTCATCGTCGGCTTAACGGCCGAACGGGCGGTCATGGTAAAGCCGCCCAGCCGGAGGGTTTGACGTGAGGCCAGGGCTCCTCCGGAGGTGATATCGTCCTTGATAACAAGGCAAGGCATCAATCCTGTTTTCGATGTCACAGTGGAACTCTCAATGAAAGCACCAATATCAGTGTCAAAACCAGAGGATCTCAGGTAGGGGGTCCCAAACTGTGCGTCTAAGGTCGATGGTAACAGGAGGCGGGGGACACGATGTTTACCCAGGTTTGGGCCCTCTCTATGGAGGTAATACCCTACTTCCTGCTTGATTGATCTTGATGAATACGAGTATTACAAGAGTTGATCTACCACGAGATCGTGATGGCTAAAACCCTAGAAGTCTAGCCTATATGATTATGATCCTGCCCTACGGACTAAACCCTCCGGTTTATATAGACACTAGAGGGGACTAGGGTTGTACAAAGTCGGTTTTAGAGAAAGGAATCTGCATATCCAGGCGCCAATCTTGCCTTCCACGCCAAGAAGAGTCCCATCCGGACACGGGAGAGAGTCTTCACTACAAAAAAAGACACATCCGTGACATTTTGGGGCGAACGAATTTTTTTTCTATCATACATATGACACTTCTATGACGATAATTGTGACAAAACCCAGTATCATCATAGATGTGGTGGGATCCTACTTCTATGACAAAAAATCATGACAGAAAATGGGCTTTTCATCCTGTGTGGGCCTGCGACGCAGCTGCATGACATTCTTTGGGCCGTCCATGGCGGGAAAAACCGTGGTAGAAGCGAGGGCGAGGAAAATTTCGGGGAGTTCCTGAAGGAAATATGCCCTAGAGGCAATAATAAAGTTATTATTTATTTCCTTATATCATGATAAATGTTTATTATTCATGCTAGAGTTGTATTAACCGGAAACATAATACATGTGTGAATACATAGACAAACATAGTGTCACTAGTATGCCTCTACTTGACTAGCTCATTAATCAAAGATGGTTAAGTTTCCTACCCATAGACATGAGGTGTCATTTGATTAACGGGATCACATCATTAGGAGAATGATGTGATTGACTTGACCCATTCCGTTAGCTTAGCACTTGATCGTTTAGTATGTTGCTATTGCTTTCTTCATGACCTATACATGTTCCTATGACTATGAGATTATGCAACTCCCGTTTACCGGAGGAACACTTTGTGTGCTACCAAACGTCACAACGTAACTGGGTGATTATAAAGGAGCTCTACAGGTGTCTCCGAAGGTACATGTTGAGTTGGCGTATTTCGAGATTAGGATTTGTCACTCCGATTGTCGGAGAGGTATCTCTGGGCCCTCTCAGTAATACACATCACTTAAGCCTTGCAAGCATTGTAACTAATGAGTTAGTTACGGGATGATGTATTACGGAACGAGTAAAGAGACTTGCTGGTAATGAGATTGAACTAGGTATTGGATACCGATGATCGAATCTCGGGCAAGTAACATACCGATGACAAAGGGAACAACGTATGTTGTTATGCTGTTTGACCAATAAAGATATCCGTAGAATATGTAGGAACCAATATGAACATCCAGGTTCCACTATTGGTTATTGACCGGAAACAGTTCTCGGTCATGTCTACATAGTTCTCGAACCCGTAGGGTCCGCACGCTTAACGTTTCGATGACAGTTTTATTATGAGTTTATGAGTATTGATGTACCGAAGGAGTTCGGAGTCCCGGATGAGATCGGGGACATGACGAGGAGTCTCGAAATGGTCGAGACGTAAAGATCGATATATTGGACGACTATATTCAGACTTCGGAAAGGTTCCGAGTGATTCGGGTATTTTTCGGAGTACCGGAGAGTTACGGGAATTCGCCGGGAGAAGTATTGGGCCTTATTGGGCCATACGGGAAAGAGAGAGGGGCTGCCTAGGGCAGGCTGCGCGCCCCCCAAGGCCTAGTCCGAATTGGACTAGGGGGAGGGGCCGCACCCCCTCCTTCCTTCCCTTCTCTCTTCCCTTTCCTTCTCTCCTACTCCTACTACATGGAAGGGCTCCTAGTTCTACTAGGAAAGGGGGAATCCTACTCCCGGTGGGAGTAGGACTCCCCTAGGGCGCGCCATAGAGAGGTCCGGCCCTCCCCCTCCTCCACTCCTTTATATACGGGGGCAGGGGGCACCCCATAGACACACAAGTTGATCTACGGATCATTCCTTAGCCGTGTGCGGTGCCCCCCTCCACCATATTCCACCTCGGTCATATCGTCGTCGAGTTTAGGCGAAGCCCTGCGCCGGTAGAACATCATCATCGTCACCACACCGTCATGCTGACGGAACGCATCCCCGACACCCTGCTGGATCGGAGTCCGTGGATCGTCATCGAGTTGAACGTGTGCAGAACATGGAGGTGCCGTACGTTCGGTGCTTGTATCGGTCGGATCGTGAAGACGTACGACTACATCAACCGCGTTGTCATAACGCTTCCACTTATGGTCTACGAGGGTACGTGGACATCACTCTCCCCTCTCGTTGCTATGCATCACCATGATCTTGCGTGTGCGTAGGAATTTTTTTGAAATTACTACGTTCCCCAACAGTGGCATCCGAGCCTAGGTTTTATGCGTTGATGTTATATGCACGAGTAGAATACAAGTGAGTTGTGGGTGATATAAGTCATACTGCTTACCAGCATGTCATATTTTGGTTCGGCGGTATTGTTGGATGAAGCGGCCAGGACCGACATTATGCGTACGCTTACGCGAGACTGGTTCTACCGACGTGCTTTGCACACAGGTGGCTGGCGGGTGTCAGTTTCTCCAACTTTAGTTGAACCAAGTGTGGCTACGCCCGGTCCTTGCGAAGGTTAAAACAACACCAACTTGACAAACTATCGTTGTGGTTTTGATGCGTAGGTAAGAACGGTTCTTGCTCAGCCCGTAGCAGCCACGTAAAACTTGCAACAACAAAGTAGAGGACGTCTAACTTGTTTTTGCAGGGCCTGTTGTGATGTGATATGGTCAAGACGTGATGCTATATTTTATTGTATGAGATGATCATGTTTTGTAACCGAGTTATCGGCAACTGGCAGGAGCCATATGGTTGTCGCTTTATTGTATGCAATGCAATCGCCCTGTAATGCTTTACTTTATCACTAAGTGGTAGCGATAGTTGTAGAAGCAATAGTTGGCAAGACGACAACGATGCTACGATGGAGATCAAGGTGTCACGCCGGTGACGATGGTGATCATGACGGTGCTTCGATGGAGATCACAAGCACAAGATGATGATGGCCATATCATATCACTTATATTGATTGCATGTGATGTTTATCCTTTATGCATCTTATCTTGCTTTGATTGATGGTAGCATTTTAAGATGATCTCTCACTAATTAACAAGAAGTGTTCTCCCTGAGTATGCACCGTTGCCAAAGTTCATCGTGCCCAGACATCACGTGATGATCGGGTGTGATAAGCTCTACGTCCATCTACAACGGGTGCAAGCCAGTTTTGCACACGCGGAATACTCAGGTTAAACTTGACGAGCCTAGCATACGCAGATATGGCCTCGGAACTCGAAGACCGAAAGGTCGAGCGTGAATCATATAGTAGATATGATCAACATAGTGATGTTCACCATTGAAAACTACTCCATCTAACGTGATGATCGGTTATGGTTTAGTTGATTTGGATCACGTGATCACTTAGATGACTAGAGAGATGTCTGTCTAAGTGGGAGTTCTTAAGTAATATGATTAATTGAACTTAAATTTATCATGAACTTAGTCCTGGTAGTATTTTGCAAATTATGTTGATCAATAGCTCGCGCTGTTGCTTTCACATGTTTATTTTGATATGTTCCTAGAGAAAACTGTGTTGAAAAATGTTAGTAGCAATGATGCGGATTGGATCCGTGATCTAAGGTTTATCCTCATTGCTGCGCAGAAGAATTATGTCCTTGATGCACCGCTAGGTGACAAACCTATTGCAGGAGCAGATGCAGACGTTATGAACGTTTGGCTAGCTCAATATGATGACTACTTGATAGTTTAGTGCACCATGCTTAACGGCTTAGAATCGGGACTTCAAAGACGTTTTGAACGTCATGGACCATATGAGATGTTCCAGGAATTGAAGTTGATATTTCAAACAAATACCCAAGTTGAGAGATATGAAGTCTCCAACAAGTTCTATAGCTAAAAGATGGAGGAGAATCGCTCAATTAGTGAGCAAGTGCTCAAATTGTCTGGGTACTACAATCGCTTGAATCAAGTGGGAGTTAATCTTCCAGATAAGATAGTGATTGACAGAGTTCTCTAGTCACCATCACCAAGTTAGTAGAACTTCGTGATGAACTATAGTATGCAAAGGATGACGAAAATGATTCTCGAGCTCTTCGTGATGTTGAAATCAACGAAGGTAGAAATCAAGAAAGAGCATCAAGTGTTGATGATTGACAAGACCACTAGTTTCAAGAAAAGGGCAAAGGGAAAGAAAGGGAAACTTCAAGTAGAATGGCAAACAAGTTGTCACTCCCGTGAAGAAGACCAAAGCTGGACCAAAGCCTGAGACTGAGTGTTACACTGCAAAGGAAATGGTCACTGGAAGCGGAAATGCCCTAAATATTTGGTGGATAAGAAGGATGGCAAAGTGAACAAGGGTATATTTGATATACAACTGTTTGATGTGTGCCTTACTAGTGTTTATAGTAGCCCCTGAGTATTTGATACTTGTTCGGTTACTAAGATTAGTAACTCGAAACAGGAGTTACAGAATAAACAGAGACTAGTTGAAGGGGAAGTGACGATGAGTGTTGGAAGTAGTTCCAAGATTGATATGATCATCATCGCACACTCCCTATACTTTTGGGATTAGTGTTAAACCTAAATAAATGTTATTTGGCGTTTGCGTTGAGCATGAATATGAGTTGATCATGTTTATTGCAATACGGTTATTCATTTAAAATCAGAGAATAATTGTTGTTCTGTTTACATGAATAAAACCTTCAATGGTCATACACCCAATGAAAATAGTTTGTTGGATCTCGATCGTAGTTATACACATATTCATAATATTGATGCCAAAACATGCAAAGTTAATAATGATAGTGCAACTTATTTGTGGCATTGCTGTTTGGGTCATATCGGTGTAAAGCGCATGAAGAAACTCCATAAAGATGGATTTTCGGAATCACTTGGTTATGAATCATTTGATACTTGCGAACCGTGCCTTTTGGGCAAGATGACTAAAACTCCGTTCTTCGGAACAATGGAATGAGCTACTAACTTGTTGGAAATAATACATACTAATGTATGCAGACCAATGAGTATGAAGGCTCGTGGCAACTATCGTTATTTCTAACCTTCACAGATGATTTGAGCAGATATGCGTATATCTACTTAATGAAACATAAAGTCTGAAATAGTTGAAAAGTTCAAAGAATTTCAGAGTAAAGTGGAGAATCATCATAACAAGAAAATAAAGTTTCTACGACCTGATCGTGGAGGAGAATATTTGAGTTATGAGTTTGGCCTTCATATAAAACAATGTGGAATAGTTTCACAGCTCACGCCACCTCGAACACCACAATGTAATGATGTGTCCGAACATCGTAATCGTACTTTACTAGATATGGTACGATCTATGATGTATCTTATCAGTTTACCACTATCATTTTGGGGTTATGCATTAGAGACAGCTGCATTCACGTTTAATAGGGCACCATCTAAATCCGTTGAGATGACACCGTATGAACTATGGTTTAGCAGTAAACCTAAGCTGTCGTTTCTTAAAGTTTGGAGTTGCGATGCTTATATGAAAAAGGTTTTCAACCTGATAAGCTCAAACCCGAATCGGAGAAGTGCGTCTTCATAGAATACCCAAAGGAAACTGTTGGGTACTCCTTCTATCACAGATCCGAAGGCAAAACATTCGTTGCTAAGAATGGATCCTTTCTAGAGAAGGAGTTTCTCTCGAAAGAAGTGAGTGGGAGGAAAGTAGAACTTGATAAGGTAATTGTACCTTCTCCTGAATTGGAAAATAGTTCATCACTGAAATCAGTTCCAGTGATTCCTACACCAATTAGTGAGGAAGCTAATGATGATCATCATGAAACTTCAGATCAAGTTATTGCAGAACCTCGTAGGTCTTCCAGAGTACGGTCCGCACCAGAGTGGTATGGTAATCCTGTTCTGGAAGTCATGTTACTAGACCATGATGAACCTGCGAACTATGAGGAAGCGATGATGAGCCCAGATTCCGCGAAATGGCTGGAGGCCATAAAATTTGAGATAGGATCCATGTATGAGAACAAAGTGTGGACTTTGGTGGACTTGCCCGATAATCGGAAATCCATAGAAAATAAATGGATCTTCAAGAAGAAGACGGACGTTGATAGTAGTGTTACTATTTACAGAGCTCGAATTGTCGAAAAAAGTTTTTCGACAAGTTCAAGGTGTTGAATACAATGAAATTTTTCTCATTCGTATCGATGCTTAAAAGTCTGTCAGAATCATGTTAGCAATTGCCACATTTTATGATTATGAAATATGGAAGATGGATGTCAAAACTGCATTCCTGAACGGGTTTTTGGAAGAAGAGTTGTATATGATGCAGCCAGAAGGTTTTGTCGATCCAAAGGGTGCTAACAAAGTGTGCAAGCTCCAACGATCCATTTATGGACTGGTGCAAGCCTCTCGGAGTTGGAATAAACGCTTTGATAGTGTGATCAAAGCATTTGGTTTTGTACAGACTTTTGGAGAAGCCTGTATTTACAAGAAAGTGAGTGGGAGCACTACAACATTTCTGATAAGTATATGTGAATGACATATTGTTGATCGGAAATAATGTAGAATTATTCTGCAAAGCATAAAGGAGTGCTTGAAAGGAGTTTTTCAAATAAAGACCTCGGTGAAGCTGCTTACATATTGAGCATCAAGATCTATAGAGATAGATCAAGACGCTTGATAAGTTTTTCAATGAATACATACCTTGACAAGATTTTGAAGTAGTTCAAAATGGAACAGTCAAAGAAAGAGTTCTTGCCTGTGTTACAAGGTGTGAAATTGAGTAAGACTCAAAGCCAGACCACGGCAGAAGATAGAAAGAGAATGAAAGTCATTCCCTATGCCTTGGCCATAGGTTCTATAAAGTATGCCATGCTGTGTACCAGATCTATTGCATACCCTACCACTGAGTTTGGCAAGGGAGTACAATAGTGATCTAGGAGTAGATCACTGGACAGCAGTCAAACATTATCCTTAGTAGAATAAGGATATGTTTCTCGATTATGGAGGTGACAAAAGGTTCGTCGTAAAGGGTTACGTCGATACAAGTTTTGGCACTGATCCAGATGACTCTAAGTCTTAATCTGGATACATATTGAAAGTGGGAGCAATTAGCTAGAGTAGCTCCGTGCAGAGCATTATAGGCATAGAATATTTGCAAAATACATACGGCTCTGAATGTGACAGACCCGCTGACTAAACTTCTCTCACGAGCAAAACATGATCATACCTTAGTACTCTTTGGGTGTTAATCACATAGCGATGTGAACTAGATTATTGACTCTAGTAAACCCTTGGGGTATTGATCACATGACGATGTAAACTATGGGTATTAATCACATACAGATGTGAATATTGGTGTTAAGTCACATGGCGATGTGAACTAGATTATTGACTCTAGTCAAGTGGGAGACTGAAGGAAATATGCCCTAGAGGCAATAATAAAGTTATTATTTATTTCCTTATATCATGATAAATGTTTATTATTCATGCTAGAATTGTATTAACCGGAAACATAATACATGTGTGAATACATAGACAAACATAGTGTCACTAGTATGCCTCTACTTGACTAGCTCATTAATCAAAGATGGTTAAGTTTCCTAACCATAGACATGAGGTGTCATCTGATTAACGGGATCACATCATTAGGAGAATGATGTGATTGAATTGACCCATTCCGTTAGCTTAGCACTTGAACGTTTAGTATGTTGCTATTGCTTTCTTCATGACTTATACATGTTCCTATGACTATGAGATTATGCAACTCCCGTTTACCGGAGGAACACTTTGTGTGCTACCAAACGTCACAACGTAACTGGGTGATTATAAAGGAGCTCTACAGGTGTCTCCGAAGGTACATGTTGAGTTGGCGTATTTCGAGATTAGGATTTGTCACTCCGATTGTCAGAGAGGTATCTCTGGGCCCTCTCGGTAATACACATCACTTAAGCCTTGCAAGCATTGTAACTAATGAGTTAGTTACGGGATGATGTATTACGGAACGAGTAAAGAGACTTGCCGGTAACGAGATTGAACTAGGTATTGGATACCAATGATCGAATCTCAGGCAAGTAACATACCGATGACAAAGGGAACAACGTATGTTGTTATGCGGTTTGACCGATAAAGATCTTTGAGGGAGTCCTGGACTAGGGGGTGTCCGGACAGCCGGACTATCATCGTCCGCCGGACTCCAAGACTACGAAGATACAAGATTGAAGACTCCGTCCTGTGTCCGGATGGGACTTTCCTTAGCGTGGGAGGCAAGCTTGGCGATACGGATATGTAGATCTCCTACCATTGTAACCGACTCTGTGTAACCCTAGCCTCCTCCGCTGTCTATATAAACCGGAGGGCTTTAGTCCGTAGGACACAACATACATTACAACAATCATACCATAGGCTAGCTTTAGGGTTTAGCCTCCTTGATCTCGTGGTAGATCCACTCTTGTACTACCCATATCATCAATATTAATCAAGCAGGACGTAGGGTTTTACCTCCATCGAGAGGGCCCGAACCTGGGTAAAACATCGTGTCCCTTGTCTCCTGTTACCATCCGCCTAGACGCACAGTTCGGGACCCCCTACCCGAGATCCGCCGGTTTTGACACCGACATTGGTGCTTTCATTGAGAGTTCCTCTGTGTCGTCACCGATAGGAAGGATGCCTCCACCCATCTTCAAAGACGGTATTTTCGCCAAAGGGGCCTTGGCCGCCGGCCAAACTATCCGGCTAGGTGGTTTTCTTATGACCGCCTGTCTGGCCACTGCTTCGACAATGACTTCTCAAGTCGTCAAAAGCAATCTTCGCGTCAGCTCGGAGTCCGCCGAGCAGTTGGATCCAATAGAGCTCTCGTGTGTTAACGAGCTCTTGGATCGCATCGCCGACCTGGGAGTCGCTACAGACTACAATCAGATTGGGCTTAAAACCGACCTGAGAGAGATTAACTCTCCCCAGGCCACCCACCATGTCGCAGTGGTAGAGGAGCAATGCGGCGACTCTTCGCCTATATTGAAAACTAGTCACGTCCGGATTCCCGAACCCTCCATGACGGATTTCTGCGGAGGGACGAACTTCGATCGAGCATTGAACTTAAAATCATGCATCGTTCCAGACTCGCTGGATCGTGTCCAGCAATCCAAGCTTCCGAATTCGGAAACTCCTCGGCCTTTAAGCCCCAAGATGGGCAGGGATCCGGATTTTAGTCCACCCACCCGCCCAGACATATGCGATCTATCTCTAATACGGCAAGAGCCTGCTGAAACAGTACATCACTACTGGGCCAGATTCCTCCTGGTTATGGACAGGATAAAGGACTGCCGAGAGGAAAACGCAATCTCAATCTTTTGCAATAATTGCACGGACAAGGGAATATTGAACGCCATCGGTCGTCGTAAAATTATACGCTTCGCCGATCTGGCGTCCATAGTACGAAAGTACTGTGTGATGGAGAGTTTCCGGAAAACCGAAAACCAATTTTGGGATAATCCGGCCCCGAACACAACCCCGGTCCGCAACAAAAGGGTGCATCACACTCAGGCCCCAGATGCAAAAACCAAAAAGCAAAAACCCCATAAAGGGCACGGAACCGTACTGGAGGGATGGCTCAATGGACCCTGTAAGCTTCATAGTACATAGGGAGCCGTCCCAACACATAGCCTTCGAGCATGTTGGATATTATGGCAGGTGGCCAAAAGTGGCGAGGAGCTTCTAGCCCCGGAAAACCACTCCAACAATACCGGTACGGTATCAACAGTCTTCGAGACCTTCGCATCAAACAATATGCGAAAACGAACAATCCGCAGACTCGCCGAAGTCTACCAAGTAGCAACAGCAAATCCATGGAGTGACACAGCTATTACCTTCAACGCCAGCGACGAGCCTAAATTCCGAACAGCCCGAGCACCAGCCGCACTGGTGCTTAGTCCCATAGTGGACGGCTTTCGACTGACAAAAGTCCTCATGGATGGTGGCAGCGGACTAAACCTCATCTACGAGGAAACTCTGCAAAAAATGGAAATCGATTGGAGCCGTATTGAGCGAAGCAGCACAACCTTCAGAGGAATAATCCCTAGCCAGGAAGCGCGCTGCACCGGAAAAATCACACTCGATGTGGTGTCTATATAAACCGGAGGGCTTTAGTCCGTAGGACACAACATACATTACAACAATCATACCATAGGCTAGCTTTAGGGTTTAGCCTCCTTGATCTCGTGGTAGATCCACTCTTGTACTACCCATATCATCAATATTAATCAAGCAGGACGTAGGGTTTTACCTCCATCGAGAGGGCCCGAACCTGGGTAAAACATCGTGTCCCTTGTCTCCTGTTACCATCCGCCTAGACGCACAGTTCGGGACCCCCTACCCGAGATCCGCCGGTTTTGACACCGACATTGGTGCTTTCATTGAGAGTTCCTCTGTGTCGTCACCGATAGGAAGGATGCCTCCACCCATCTTCAAAGACGGTATTTTCGCCAAAGGGGCCTTGGCCGCCGGCCAAACTATCCGGCTAGGTGGTTTTCTTATGACCGCCTGTCTGGCCACTGCTTCGACAATGACTTCTCAAGTCGTCAAAAGCAATCTTCGCGTCAGCTCGGAGTCCGCCGAGCAGTTGGATCCAATAGAGCTCTCGTGTGTTAACGAGCTCTTGGATCGCATCGCCGACCTGGGAGTCGCTACAGACTACAATCAGATTGGGCTTAAAACCGACCTGAGAGAGATTAACTCTCCCCAGGCCACCCACCATGTCGCAGTGGTAGAGGAGCAATGCGGCGACTCTTCGCCTATATTGAAAACTAGTCACGTCCGGATTCCCGAACCCTCCATGACGGATTTCTGCGGAGGGACGAACTTCGATCGAGCATTGAACTTAAAATCATGCATCGTTCCAGACTCGCTGGATCGTGTCCAGCAATCCAAGCTTCCGAATTCGGAAACTCCTCGGCCTTTAAGCCCCAAGATGGGCAGGGATCCGGATTTTAGTCCACCCACCCGCCCAGACATATGCGATCTATCTCTAATACGGCAAGAGCCTGCTGAAACAGTACATCACTACTGGGCCAGATTCCTCCTGGTTATGGACAGGATAAAGGACTGCCGAGAGGAAAACGCAATCTCAATCTTTTGCAATAATTGCACGGACAAGGGAATATTGAACGCCATCGGTCGTCGTAAAATTATACGCTTCGCCGATCTGGCGTCCATAGTACGAAAGTACTGTGTGATGGAGAGTTTCCGGAAAACCGAAAACCAATTTTGGGATAATCCGGCCTCGAACACAACCCCGGTCCGCAACAAAAGGGTGCATCACACTCAGGCCCCAGATGCAAAAACCAAAAAGCAAAAACCCCATAAAGGGCACGGAACCGTACTGGAGGGATGGCTCAATGGACCCTGTAAGCTTCATAGTACATAGGGAGCCGTCCCAACACATAGCCTTCGAGCATGTTGGATATTATGGCAGGTGGCCAAAAGTGGCGAGGAGCTTCTAGCCCCGGAAAACCACTCCAACAATACCGGTACGGTATCAACAGTCTTCGAGACCTTCGCATCAAACAATATGCGAAAACGAACAATCCGCAGACTCGCCGAAGTCTACCAAGTAGCAACAGCAAATCCATGGAGTGACACAGCTATTACCTTCAACGCCAGCGACGAGCCTAAATTCCGAACAGCCCGAGCACCAGCCGCACTGGTGCTTAGTCCCATAGTGGACGGCTTTCGACTGACAAAAGTCCTCATGGATGGTGGCAGCGGACTAAACCTCATCTACGAGGAAACTCTGCAAAAAATGGAAATCGATTGGAGCCGTATTGAGCGAAGCAGCACAACCTTCAGAGGAATAATCCCTAGCCAGGAAGCGCGCTGCACCGGAAAAATCACACTCGATGTGGTGTTTGGCTCGCCGGACTATTACAGATCCGAAGAAGTCATGTTCCAAGTGGCCCCGTTCAACAGCGGATATCACGCTATATTAGGACGAGAGGCATTCACAATTTTTCAAGCAGTACCTCATTACGGGTACATGAAGCTCAAAATGCCTGGGCCCAGCGGAATAATCACTCTCGCTAGTGATCTGGACATAGCACTCCGCGCCGAAAATAAGACAGCCGCACTAGCCCTGGAGGCACTATCCGAAGCCTTAGCAGCAGAAGAACTCACCGCGCTACGCTCTACAGTGAACAGGGACGATGTGATACTCGATAAAAGATCCAAGTCCACCTCCTTCAAACCAGCAGATGAAATAATAAAATTCCAGGTCCATCCAACGGACCCAACAAAGACGGCCTCCATTGGGGCACAATTGAACCCAGAAGTAGACGCCGCACTACGCGAATTCCTTCGGGAAAATTGGGACATTTTCGCCTGGCATCCTTCGGATATGCCCGGAATCCCACGCAGGTTGGCAGAACACAGCCTAAACATCCTAAAAGGATTTAAGCCAGTCAAACAGGCTCTTCGACGATTTTCCGAACCCAAAAGACAGGCAATGGGAGAAGAGCTAGCCAAACTATTGGAAGCCGGATTCATCAGAGATATCAAACATCCGGATTGGCTAGCAAATCTGGTAACGGTACCAAAGAAGGAAAAATCCTGGCGCCTCTGTGTCGATTTTAAAGACCTCAATAAGGCTTTCCTAAAGGATCCCTTCCCTCTCCCCCGCATCGACCAAATTATCGATGCTCCCGCAGGGCACGATTCGTTGTGCTTCCTCGACACATACTCGGGCTACCATCAAATCAAGATGGCGGAAGCAGACCAAGCCGCAACGGCATTCATCACTCCTAACGGACCATTCTGCTTCAACACGATGCCCTTCGGACTTAAAAACGCCCGCGCAACATATCAGCGCATGATTCAAACATGTCTGGCTACCCAAATCGGCAAAACAGTCGAGGCATACGTAGACGACGTAGTCGTCAAAACAAAACACGTCGAAACTCTAGCAGACGATCTGAGGCTCACGTTCGACAACCTCAGAGCATATGACATCAAGCTGAATCCGGAAAAATGTGTTTTCGGCGTACCAGCCGGAAAGCTGCTGGGCTTCATCATATCCGGTAGAGGAATCAAAGCAAACCCGGCTAAAATCCGAGCTCTGTCACAGTTGGACATTCCAAAAGACCTCAAACAAATACAAAAATTAACAGGATGCGTGGCAGCTCTAAGCCGCTTTATCTCCCGTCTAGGAGAAAAGGCATTGCCCCTCTATCGCCTCCTCAGGCGCACCGAACACTTCGAGTGGACGGATGCTGCCACTGCCGGACTCGAAGAAATAAAGGCCATATTGGCAACAAATCCGGTCCTGGCTGCGCCCAATCTGGGCGAACCAATGTTGTTATACATCGCAGCAACGGATCAAGTTGTAAGCGCGGTACTCGTCGTCGAACGAGAGACAGAAGGGAACAAATTCCCTCTTCAAAAACCAGTGTATTATGTATCCACTGTGTTAACCCCCTGCAAGTCCCATTACCCACACTATCAGAAGATAGCGTATGCGGTGTTCATGGCATCCTGGAAGCTCCGACACTACTTTCAAGAGTGTTCGATAACAGTGGCCTCTGAAGTACCACTCAATGACATTATAAATAACCGCGACGCAACGGGCAGGATTGCAAAATGGGCCATTGAGCTCTTACCATTCGATATAACTTACAAACCTCGGCGAGCTATAAAGTCACAAGTTTTGGCTGACTTTGTCGCCGAATGGACCGAAGCCGAACTCCCTAAAGAGTACGGGGCATACTCCAATTGGATTATGCACTTCGACGGCTCTAAAATGTTGGCCGGACTGGGGGCTGGCGTCGTCTTGACGTCCCCAACCGGGGACACAGTCCAATACGTACTTCAAATAATGTACACGGACTCCAACAACGCAGCCGAATACGAGGCCCTTTTACACGGTCTCCGGATGGCAATCTCCATGGGCATTCAACGCCTAGAGGTGCGCGGGGATTCAAACCTTGCAATATCCCAAATAAATGGAGATTTCGATGCCAAGGATCCGAAAATGGCAGCATATCGCAATGCTGTCTTAAAAATGTCAGCTCGGTTCGAAGGACTCGAATTCCATTACATAGCCCGAGATAATAACCAAGCGGCCGACGTACTGGCACGCATCGGTGCAAAACGTGACGCTGTCCCTCCAAATATCTTCCTGGAGCGGCTCTTCAAGCCATCCGTACTATGGGAAGAGGAGTCCGGAAATGACAAACCGGAAACAACCGCGCCAACCGGCGATTCAGCCGATGACATAACACCTTCAGCCCACGACATAATGGCGGTAATCGCCCCGTGGACAGAACCTTTCCTAGCCTATTTGCTCAGACAGGAACTTCCCGAAAACCAAAATGAGGCCCGCTGCATAGTCCGGCGATCGAAAGCCTACAAGGTCCATGAGGGAGAACTTTATAAGAAAAGTACAACCGGAGTCCTTCAAAGGTGTATCTCTGAAGAGGAAGGGCGAAACCTCCTGGCTGAAATTCATGCCGGACTAGGCGGACACCATGCAGCAGCCCGGGCCCTTGTAGGAAAGGCATTCCGTACAGGATTTTATTGGCCGACAGCCCGGGCAGATGCCCAGGACTTAGTCCAGAGATGCGTCGGTTGTCAGCTCTTTTCTAATCAGAGCCATATGCCACCCACCGCCCTCAAAACTATACCCATTACCTGGCCGTTCGCAGTCTGGGGGCTTGATATGGTTGGACCCCTTAAAGGGGGAACCCACAAGCAAAGGTATCTATTGGTCATGGTGGATAAATTCACCAAATGGATAGAGGCCAAACCGGTCAAAACGGCAGAGTCCGGACCAGTGATAGACTTTATATCCGGGGTCGTACACCGTTACGGTATCCCCCACAGCATCATCACCGACAATGGCACGAACTTCACGGCCGACGAGGTTAAGTCATGGTGCAAAAATATGGGCATCAAGCTCGATTATGCTTCAGTCTATCACCCTCAAACCAACGGTCAAGTGGAACGAGCGAATGGTCTAATAATGAGTGGCATTAAACCCAGACTAGTGCGGTCACTTACTAAATCTGACACGCACTGGGTTGAGGAGCTCGACTCCGTACTCTGGGGGCTGCGGACAACGCCTAACCGTACTACCGGATTCACACCATTTTTTATGGTATACGGCGCAGAGGCAGTCCTGCCCTGCGACATAATTCATGACTCACCTCGAGTGCGCATGTACGAAGAAAGAGAGGCCGAGCTGGATCGGCAGGACAGCTTGGACACATTGGAGGAAGAACGCGACGTCGCCAAGGCTCATTCCGCATTTTATCAGCAGCAGGCCCGAAGATATCAAAGCAGAGAAGTACGGGCCAAGACTTACAACGTTGGCGAACTAGTTCTACGCCTGCCGGACAAGAAAAAGGACAAGCTCAAGCCCAAATGGGAGGGCCCCTTCATTATCGATCAAGTCCTGACCGGCGGAGCGTACCGTCTTCGAAATGCGTCGGATAACCGACTCGAGCCGAACCCATGGAACGCAGCCCGCCTCCGGAGATTCTATGCCTAGCGCCAGACTAAGAGTTCGTCCCCTTCCTCCATTCAAATTTTTACACTTCGGCTGCCTTTTGTTTCTCTTTCTTCTCATAACCTTTTTACTAAAAAGCCCCTAAGGGCCTACTTTCACATTGTTCGCATACACTTGATGTGCCATCCGCACTCATTATACCTGGGGGCTTCTTTTCCAGAAGCTCAATTATAAGGGTTTCATGCCCAGCACATGTGTCAAGCTTCCACATGTACCTTTTACTCACCATTATATGCATCGATATGACTTAAGTTTTGGCCAAGCTGGGTTGCCTGGCTCCTGTGCTTACTCCTACGTTCCCGATTGTTCGGCTAGGAGGTAAAGGGAGCACCTCTGCGATTGTTACTGCCGGGTCAGCCGGATGTGTACCTCAGATTGGGTGAAGCCGAAAGCTAGCGTTCTTAAGGGAATATTCGGTCGGTGACTTAAAAGATGATTTTTTACCTACTCATTTATCCGCCCCCAGATATTTTTTTGCTTTTTTCGCAGTCCGGACATGCACTTTAGGGCATGCCTCCCAGGGAAAGGAACCCTAACGGAACTATTCTCCCTGGAAGATGTTTCTTACTAACCATGTAATATAACATAACTAGTTGGGCACTTGTCTGATAAAGCACTAATGACCCCTACGCCTAGTCTCCATGCATACCCCGGTTGTTTCTTAACCAAAAAGGTATTCGGACACACTCCGGACTCTAGGGTCCCGAGGTTGAAGCGAAAAGGTCGGCAAATACAAACGATCTACAATCCGGCTAGAAGGCATTTCACATGTCACTTTAAAGGAAAACATACATTGTCAAATTTACTAATTGTATTCCTCCTCAATCCCGTCTAACAGGCTGTCTAACTTACAGTCCCGTTGGGAAATTTAGCAGCCAACTCTTCTTGGCTGTATGCTAAACTCACAGGGATCTCCTTCCCATCGGGCCCCACCGGTCCAACTTCGGCCATGTGGTTGGGATCCGCCTTCTTGTAACGCGTCTTCACCATGGCCCAAGCCTCCCTGGCACCCTGACGGCAAGCCGAAATCTTCCACAAACGGAAGCGCTGCCGCACTCCCTGAAGCTTCTCCGCAAGATCCCCAAGGCCCTCGGGTAGGGAGAGGGCTGGCCATAAAGCCTGGACGACGCCGCTCATTGCCTGCCGAACTCGTTCGAGCAGTTGCAACAGCTCGGGAAGTTGATCACCCGTTGATATGGGCATCTCCTCCGCAGGGCGACCTGTGAGTATACCTACAAGACATATTATGTCAATTTACTTCCTCGCCGAACTCTTCTTTTCAAAGGAGTCCGCTCAAGCACTTAGTATAAATGCCGTGACGAAGCCGCTGATTCTCCTTAACAGAGCTGGACAGCCCGGCTCGAGCGCCTTTCAGCTCTTCTCCGAGCTTGGCGTTGGCATCCTGGAGCTTGTTCCTTTCTTGCTGCACCCTATTCAGCACCCTCTCGCCGGCCTTTAGCTGGTGCAGTAATTCTTGCCTGTCCGGATCTTGTCCGGCGGCACCTGCAATGTCACTATTAGACTTGCGCGCACGCCGCACAGCGCTTATATTTATTAATAAAAATGTGTTACCAGGAGGGGTCTCTGCGTCTCCTCCTGCGGCAGCAAGTGCGGCCTCAAGTTGGGCCTTGCATTCTTGCAGCTCCTGAGACAGCTGGGCATTCTTCTCGGTAAGAGCCTGCGTTTCAAATGATCCTTAAATCAGTTAACATAACTACTTTAAGTCTCGGGGGCTACTGGTGTATATAACCATTAAAATTCCCTTACCCGTATGTCTTTCACATACCGCTCCGTGGCTCTGGTAAAACCATCTTGAGTGGCACGGAGGTGCGCGTCCCCTGCGTTAAAGGCGTCCAATGCCTCAAGGGAGAAGCACGCTTCAAAAACACTGTCCGGCGGCGCCTATGGTTCATGGCGCTCTCCACCTCAGACTTGGTGGCGGACAGTCTGTCGGTGTCCTCCCTTGGAGGAGGATCCGGACCGCGTCTTGCGCTTGCCTCCCCCTCCAGGCCGGGCGCTGGAGCCTAGCCGGTATAGGTTGGATCGGCAACTTCCGCGCCCGCAGTCCGGCGAGCGCTTTTTCTCCTATAAAGATAATGAGCACTCATACGCTTCCTAGGAACGTTGCTCTGAAAATTTAAATACGAGCTATACCTTTGCGGCGACGTTTCAGTCCGTGCCGTGCTCCTTTTCCGCCTGCTGGTCCAGACTGACCTTTGTTGGTCAGCCGCCGCGGGCTCGGCTTCCCGCCTTGAAGGCGCTTCCTATAAAACACCATCGTTCGTGAAGGTCAGAAATGGGCAAGGAAGAGATAATGGTGTCCGGACCTCGGTCACAGTCACCTGGGAAGCCGGATACAGTCCGGGGTAGTCCGCTGTAATGGCAACCAAAGCATTGTCCATGCCGAGCTAGTGAAACACCCCGTCGATCAGCTCCACCTTGATGTCCGGATCCTCTTCGGAGGCCGGATCCAGGGATCTTTCTGGATCCTCGGGTTGCGGAGCGGGACTTACCATGTCCTCCACAGTCCGGCGTAGATCCTGCGCCGAAGACATAATGTAAGAATCCTAAACTTCGAAAGCATGGGTTGAGCCCTTGAAAGTGTTCGCTTACCCAGCCTCTAGGGTTGTTCATGGAAAACCCATTCAAAGGGTTCGTTCGAAGGAAGTCCTCCTTCTCCCCCTTGTACAGGCTGGACAGGATCTTCACCAGATCCTTGGTCGAATCCGGCCCTTCGCGGCCATGACGGGTGGCATCGTCTTCCCCGTTGAAATCCCACATGGGGTGGCCTCTGTATTGCAATGGCTGTACCCCCCGCATGATGCATGTCGCCATGACTCCAATCATGGTCAACCCGGAATGGGCCAGTAATCTTATTCGGCCCATCAAGTAATGGACGCTCTTGTCTTCCTCCAATCGGGGGCTCCATGGGCGCCAGCTGAGGCGTTTCTTCAGAGGAGCAACACTAAACTCCGGGAGGCCAATCCGGACTGGGTCCGTCAGCGGAGCGTCTCCTATGTAAAACCACTCTGAAGGCCAGTCTTCGGATGCCTTCTTGGGAGTACCGGATGGGTATCCGGTCCCGGCAATGCGCCATATTTCGGCGCCGCCCACTTGATATATGGATCCCTCGTGAGAACGGGGTACGAGGCAGAACAACCTCTTCCACAATGCAAAATGGGGCTCAATGCCCAGGAATAGCTCGCAAAGAGCTACGTAGCCCGCGATATGCAGGACAGAGGCGGGCGTAAGGTGGTGGAGCTGGAGTCCGTAGAACTCCAGGAGCCCGCGGAGAAACGGATGTATTGGGAATCCGAGTCCCCTTATCAGATAAGGGACGAAGCATACCCGCTCCCCTTTGTTGGGACTTGGGGTAGCATCCGCTTGCTTCCCACCTTGGTAGGTGACCAGCCTGGCTCGAACCGGGACCATGAAGGCCGGAGGGAGATATCCCCCTGCTTGGAGCTTCACTAGCTCGTTGTGTGGAACAGAGCACCTCCTCCAATCCCCTGGCGGTGGGCTGGGAGCGCGAGAAGAGGAGCCGCGTCGACGGTCCATGATGGAATGAATTTTTAGGTCAAGGGCGCTCCAATGAAGTATTCGCGAAAGGAAGATGGTGTGGTTTGGATCTGGATTTTTGCCTCTTTTGTAGGCGGATGACTCGCACGACTAGGGGGTGAAACATAAAAGACACCCTGGCTTTTCGCATTCGTGCGACGCGTGGAAGAAGGCCATTATTGGGCGTAGAAGCCAAGAAACACAGTATTTATGATGAAGCCGGACACTGTTCGGCAGGTACATGGAACTTGAAGGGAGAACCCGCCTTGCAACGTCGAAGACTATATACGCACTGGACTTATCGTCATTGAAGCCTGGTTCGGGGGCTACTGAGGGAGTCCTGGACTAGGGGGTGTCCGGACAGCCGGACTATCATCGTCCGCCGGACTCCAAGACTACGAAGATACAAGATTGAAGACTCCGTCCCATGTCCGGATGGGACTTTCCTTGGCGTGGGAGGCAAGCTTGGCGATACGGATATGTAGATCTCCTACCATTGTAACCGACTCTGTTAACCCTAGCCTCCTCCGGTGTCTATATAAACCGGAGGGCTTTAGTCCGTAGGACACAACATACATTACAACAATCATACCATAGGCTAGCTTTAGGGTTTAGCCTCCTTGATCTCGTGGTAGATCCACTCTTGTACTACCCATATCATCAATATTAATCAAGCAGGACATAGGGTTTTACCTCCATCAAGAGGGCCCGAACCTGGGTAAAACATCGTGTCCCTTGTCTCCTGTTACCATCCGCCTAGACGCACAGTTCGGGACCCCCTACCCGAGATCCGCCGGTTTTGACACCGACAATCTTCGTAGAATATGTAGGAACCAATATGAACATCCAGGTTCCACTATTGGTTATTGACTGGAAACAGTTCTCGGTCATGTCTACATAGTTCTCGAACCCGTAGGGTCCGCACGCTTAACGTTTCGATGACAGTTTTATTATGAGTTTATGAGTTTTGATATACCGAAGGAGTTCGGAGTCCCGGATGAGATCGGGGACATGACGAGGAGTCTCGAAATGGTCGAGACATAAAGATCGATATATTGGACGACTATATTCGGACTTCGGAACGGTTCCGAGTGATTCGGGTATTTTTCGGAGTACCGGAGAGTTACGGGAATTCGCCGGGAGAAGTATTGGGCCTTATTGGGCCATACGGGAAAGAGAGAGGGGCTGCCTAGGGCAGGCTGCGCGCCCCCCAAGGCCTAGTCCGAATTGGACTAGGGGGAGGGGCCGCACCCCCTCCTTCCTTCCCTTCTCTCTTCCCTTTCCTTCTCTCCTACTCCTACTACATGGAAGGGCTCCTAGTTCTACTAGGAAAGGGGGAATCCTACTCCCGGTGGGAGTAGGACTCCCCTAGGGCGCGCCATAGAGAGGTCCGGCCCTCCCCCTCCTCCACTCCTTTATATACGGGGGCAGGGGGCACCCCATAGACACACAAGTTGATCTACGGATCATTCCTTAGCCGTGTGCGGTGCCCCCCTCCACCATATTCCACCTCGGTCATATCGTCGTCGAGTTTAGGCGAAGCCCTGCGCCGGTAGAACATCATCATCGTCACCACACCGTCATGCTGACGGAACGCATCCCCGACACCCTGCTGGATCGGAGTCCGTGGATCGTCATCGAGTTGAACGTGTGCAGAACACGGAGGTGCCGTACGTTCGGTGCTTGTATCGGTCGGATCGTGAAGACGTACGACTACATCAACCGCGTTGTCATAACGCTTCCACTTATGGTCTACGAGGGTACGTGGACATCACTCTCCCCTCTCGTTGCTATGCATCACCATGATCTTGCGTGTGCGTAGGAATTTTTTTGAAATTACTACGTTCCCCAACAGTGGCATCCGAGCCTAGGTTTTATGCGTTGATGTTATATGCACGAGTAGAATACAAGTGAGTTGTGGGTGATATAAGTCATACTGCTTACCAGCATGTCATATTTTGGTTCGGCGGTATTGTTGGATGAAGCGGCCAGGACCGACATTATGCGTACGCTTACGCGAGACTGGTTCTACCGACGTGCTTTGCACACAGGTGGCTGGCGGGTGTCAGTTTCTCCAACTTTAGTTGAACCAAGTGTGGCTACGCCCGGTCCTTGCGAAGGTTAAAACAACACCAACTTGACAAACTATCGTTGTGGTTTTGATGCGTAGGTAAGAACGGTTCTTGCTCAGCCCGTAGCAGCCACGTAAAACTTGCAACAACAAAGTAGAGGACGTCTAACTTGTTTTTGCAGGGCCTGTTGTGATGTGATATGGTCAAGACGTGATGCTATATTTTATTGTATGAGATGATCATGTTTTGTAACCGAGTTATCGGCAACTGGCAGGAGCCATATGGTTGTCGCTTTATTGTATGCAATGCAATCGCCCTGTAATGCTTTACTTTATCACTAAGTGGTAGCGATAGTTGTAGAAGCAATAGTTGGCAAGACGACAACGATGCTACGATGGAGATCAAGGTGTCACGCCGGTGACGATGGTGATCATGACGGTGCTTCGATGGAGATCACAAGCACAAGATGATGATGGCCATATCATATCACTTATATTGATTGCATGTGATGTTTATCCTTTATGCATCTTATCTTGCTTTGATTGATGGTAGCATTTTAAGATGATCTCTCACTAATTAACAAGAAGTGTTCTCCCTGAGTATGCACCGTTGCCAAAGTTCATCGTGCCCAGACATCACGTGATGATCGGGTGTGATAAGCTCTACGTCCATCTACAACGGGTGCAAGCCAGTTTTGCACACGCGGAATACTCAGGTTAAACTTGACGCGGAATACTCAGTTTTCCACTATTGGTTATTGACCGGAAACAGTTCTCGGTCATGTCTACATAGTTCTCGAACCCGTAGGGTCCGCACGCTTAACGTTTCGATGACAGTTTTATTATGAGTTTATGAGTATTGATGTACCGAAGGAGTTCGGAGTCCCGGATGAGATCGGGGACATGACGAGGAGTCTCGAAATGGTCGAGACGTAAAGATCGATATATTGGACGACTATATTCAGACTTCGGAAAGGTTCCGAGTGATTCGGGTATTTTTCGGAGTACCGGAGAGTTACGGGAATTCGCCGGGAGAAGTATTGGGCCTTATTGGGCCATACGGGAAAGAGAGAGGGGCTGCCTAGGGCAGGCTGCGTGCCCCCCCAAGGCCTAGTCCGAATTGGACTAGGGGGAGGGGCCGCACCCCCTCCTTCCTTCCCTTCTCTCTTCCCTTTCCTTCTCTCCTACTCCTACTACATGGAAGGGCTCCCAGTTCTACTAGGAAAGGGGGAATCCTACTCCCGATGGGAGTAGGACTCCCCTAGGGTGCGCCATAGAGAGGGCCGGCCCTCCCCCTCCTCCACTCCTTTATATACGGGGGCAGGGGGCACCCCATAGACACACAAGTTGATCTACGGATCGTTCCTTAGCCGTGTGCGGTGCCCCCCTCCACCATATTCCACCTCGGTCATATCGTCGCGGAGTTTAGGCGAAGCCCTGCGCCGATAGAACATCATCATCGTCACCACGCCGTCGTGCTGACGGAACTCATCCCCGACACCCTGCTGGATCAGAGTCCGGGGATCGTCATCGAGCTGAACGTGTGTAGAACGCGAAGGTGCCATACGTTCGGTGCTTGGATCGGTCGGATCATGAAGACGTACGACTACATCAACCGCGTTGTCATAACGCTTTCGCTTACGGTCTACGAGGGTACGTGGACATCACTCTCCCCTCTCGTTGCTATGCATCACCATGATCTTGCGTGTGCGTAGGATTTTTTTTTGAAATTACTAGGTTCCCCAATAGTTCCCGGTTACGGTGGGAGGTCGGGGGCCGAGCAATGCGCGTTTCTCTCGTACACGTACGCGCGTGTGTGTGAGGCGTTGGCTCGAACTGAACCCGAGCGAGGCATTGGGCTCTAACTGAACCCGAGTGATTGCACTGCAGGCTACGCGTTATTGAACCCGAGCGATTGATCGATGGCTGTTAACTGAACCCGATCGAGCGATTCCTTCGCTACTGCTGCTAACTGAAGCCGATCGATTGGATG